>NW_028301606.1:303030-606060 GCF_987345545.1 Pholcus phalangioides
AGTTGCTTTTTTATGCGGTGAATTAATCAAAAATCTGTCAACAAATCAATCATCACAGTTGTGACTTTTATTTGATAGATGGCAGAAGGTGTTACAGTTTAATAATTTTCTCGATAAAATACATACTGTACTGTGAAGTTATTTTCTAGATGGCGATGTTCTTGGCTGATAAAATTTTTACCCCCGTTTGTTGGTTATGGACAAAAGTTTCTAAGAAAGCACCATTTTTCATAGTGAATAAAATGACAAAACATGGACTTTAAAGTCCGAGAATAACTGAGAATCGATGGAAAAAGAGGGGTTTTCCCCTGAAAAACAGAGAAATAACTCTATTTAAAATAAATTACCTACAGTTTGATGGAGTATTTTCACTCCTGAACAAAATTTGGAGAAGTAAAATTGAATTTTGATGAATCACACACTCATCAACATACGTATTGGCGAACAAGCACTATTACTGTGAACCACACATGCACCTCGTCCACATTCCCTTGCGGAACCTCTAAGGAATTGATACATGTTGGAATGTGCATGTACGTGTTGTGGACCTAACGTGAAGTTTGTTTCTGTGTAATTCTTTCATATGTAGTGCTACCATCTGCCATCAATTTTTGTAACTATTAGTGAAGTTGTAGTGATTGAATATTGTTGTACCGTTGTAGGCCTGTTGCTTTCTGTGGCGAGAATTTTTAACGGAGAGATTGAATTTGCCTCTTGAAGTTGGGGACAACAGAAAACCAACTTCCACCGACCACCACTGTGGTGACGGTGGAGTCATTGGCAAACACTTCTGAGGATGCTTTCGTGTATACAGAGCTTTTGCTGCGCAGAAAGAAATTCCCCCATATTTCATAAGGTGGCATGATATTTTTCATTCCACACAGACATCGAAACTCTGTGAGCAGAGAAACAACAAGTCTGTACTGATGAAATCAAAGAGAATGCACGCACTATCCGGAAAATTAAAAGGATCCTTGGTAACACCAAAATAAAACTTTCAGTGGTATTCAGCTCAGCAGGATTTTTCAAGCAGGCTGATGTTTAGTATTTTTTATGTGCCATATAAAGATGACAGCAGGGTGTCCGATGTGTAACGATATTGTTTATTATTTACGTACTCAATATGCGAATGAAAGCGTTGAGGTGGGGTTACCAAAAATTCTCAAACTTCGATACGAAGACGCATGCTCACGCATTTTGGCTATGTTCGCTGTATATGTTTACAAGAGATGGCACCATATTACACCAACAATGAACAACAATTATTTTCTAAGCAAAAGAGAACCACACCTGCGGTGCTTTTGAACGGAGGGTTTTTATTAATTATCAAACACTGAGTGCTGTTTCACTCATGGACATGGTAGCCCAGATAGATAAGATACTCGCCTAAAGTTCTAAAGTATGTTTTATAGGTGTCGCGAGTTCGATATTCGGTTCGTATTGTTAGAAACTCTTCTGACGCGGGGGTATGACAGAAACGGTGGCATGACCCAGGGCCGGTTCTAAAAATCCTGCTTAATGAGGTGAATAATATTTTGCCGCTCTTAAGACACGACTATCTGAGAAGAGTTTTATTTCTTCACCTCTATTACCTGGATACAATTGTTCCCAAAGTGTTGGTTCCGACTTGCCTCTTTTTGGTTTGGGGGGGGGGGTAACGGTAATGGTTTAAGAAGTTGCGATAGATGTTCCCTATTGGAAGGACATCCTAGTCCCTTGGGGTCACAGAGTGAATGTTCCTAATCTATGTTATTTATACAGTATGTGTTTTGTTTCTATTTTTGTCTTTTGTTCCAGTTTGTACCTGTTGTGTTTTTGCAAAAAAAAAAAAAAAAAATAAATAAAGAATTTTCCTGAAGAAAATGAAAACGTCCTGAAGAGTGTAAATATATCAAATCAATATAATAAATGTAATGAGGAGGGAGTAGTCCCAAGTGGGCTCATCTGTTTAAATTTTTTCTTACAGGTTTTGGAAAAATGTCTGCCCTTCAAAAGGTTAATTGAGCTATTTAGCATATGTACAGGGCATCCATAATTAAAAGACCCTATTTTAAAGTAGCCTACAGGTGAAACCAGTCATCAGAAAAGTGTGAAATTTTGTGGAGGACTTCGTGAAGTGATGGGAATTTCTTTCATGGTAAAAAAATTAGTAGTACGTCACCACCGGAGGGCGTTTCACTCTGAATACCTACAGTAAACATGTAAATGTATGTGATGTCACGCAGCAGCTGTTATAAAACATAAACATTCGCGGAGATCTTGGTTCTCAATGTGTTTGCTGCTCACAACGATAAGTTTACGAGATCGGGCTTTCTTGGTCAAATTGTTTTACCAAAACAGCAATTCCGCAGTAACTGCTCTACGGAAATATCGGACTTGGAAGAGGATCCGAAGAGGTTCAATGAATGTTAAAAACCTTCGGAATATGATAACGAAATTAGAAACCACAGGATCTTTGGCTGTTCGTCGTCCTGGAAGAGGAAGAAAACCCGTATCTATAGACGCAGTATAGGTAGTTTCGCTTCAGGTGCATGGGCGGAGATACGAGGGGGGGGGGCATTACTTCCCAGCGTCAAAGGTGGAGCCGACTGATCTAATGTATATATGTATAATGAATTGACATCATCATCATCATCGTGCGCCCCCCAGCAATAATGACAGTGCCCCCCTAGACTTCCAAGTCTATCTCCGCCTATGGTCAGGTGGAAGAGGATAGAGCTTCAAATTCCCGTGGTAGCACTAGTGTCAGGCGTGTAGCACAGGCGTTGGACCAGCACCTCCTAGAGATAGAAGGCCTCCGCACTCTGCCTGTGACGTCAGTAAGTAGTCCGTTTTCCCTTTTAGAATATTCAGGGGAAAAAAATTTCTCTGCTCGTGCAAGTATCATCGTCGTCAGGAAAAGAAATGATCGGGCTCAGAATTGGCGATTTCTATGCCCCAAATCCAATCACTATGCGGTATTTGTGAGCCAATCAGGAAGTTTCTACTCCAAAATAAGAAGAAACGAAATAGGATGCTGTGTTTCAAAATGTGGCGAACTTGCTAGGTAGTCTGAATGACGTTTATGACAAACAGTGCAGAGGCCTTCTATCTCTAGGAGGTGTTGGTTGGACACGTTAAACTGTCCATAAGATCATGCGGAATATCCTCCGATATTATCCGTACAAACTTTCACTTGTGAAGCGATTGCTTCCACATGATTATGACGCCCGACTCCGGTTCTCACTGCAGTTTCTAGCTCACGTTGAGGTCGATTCAGAATGGCCTTGGAATATCCTCTGGACAGACGAAGCGCATTTTCTCTTGGATGGTGTATTCCAGCGGTTCTCAACCTTTTCAAACTCGCTTTTTGGCATATAATTGCTATGGCGGAGCCTTGTAGACCTATTTTTTACTTATTTAGCAAAATTGCTGATTTATTTTTATTATTCTAGAATAATTACAATTTTTTTCTTTCAAATAACTGCTTTTTTATATTTTCCTGGAGTGGCCGCGGAGCCCTTGAGGAGCGCACAAGGAGCTCCAACGGCTCCGCGGAGTACAGGTTGAGAACCGCTGCAGTAGGGTGTAAAAGTAATCCGTGGACAATTTTAAAGATGTCTGTTTGTTTGTGTTGATACTCACGCATTTTTTTTTTTTTAAACGATGACGGATAACAGAAACTGACGGTTGAGCGAGTGACGGTTAATGAGAAATAAGAATAAGTGAAGTAGTGCTGAGCAAGTGAGTGGAAAAATAAGTAGGTGAGTGAGTGAGAGTCAGTGGGTGGGTGAGCAAGTAAGTAAATAGATGAGCGTGTGAAAGAGCAGGTGAGCAAGTGAGTGGGCAGGTGAGCGAGTGAGTGAGCTGGTGAGCACATGAACACTTTAGTGACTTACAAGCTTGTTCACTGGCTGATTCACCAACTCATTCGGTCCCTCACATATTCACTCACTTGTTCAATCACTCGCTCACACACTTACTTGCTCGATCACTCGCTCACACATTCACTCACTTGCTCAATCACTCGCTCACACATTCATTCACTTGCTCACATATTCACTCACTTGCTCAATCACTCGCTCACACATTCATTCACTGGCTCACACATTCATTCACTGGCTCACATATTCATTCAATGGCTCAATCGCTCAATCACTCACTCACTCGTGACGAACTGTTTGTCCGTGAAATTTTCATATTGGTGAATTGCGTGGCGAGATGAATTGCTGTCGGCGAATTTTCCCACGAATCGAGGATATAAGAAATTCTTCAATAACGACTGATTTGCATAATTTTTCAATATTAATTCAATATTTTCGCTCAATAAAAATCAATGATGCGCTGATTGCTAATCTCTCACGTGATTAATTTTCGGCTTAGCAGTGTTGATAAGTTTCGGTTTTACTCCACGTTGGAGAGAATGTGGTTATGGTTAATATGTACAGGTCCTCTCCGTAAAATAAATGCGTAATTCTCTCCGTAAAAATTAGGTAATTAGCAGCGTTAGTGGTTAAATAGCAAGATGAATCGGATTAGCGGTCATAATGATTAGTTTTCGATGTTTTTCGTTAATGAACTGGATGAAAGAGTGATATCGTGTGCTATATATCGATACTTTAATGATGATGGTGATTGTGAGTCAACGTTTGATGAGTTGATGGTACTCTGATTCTTTTTGGTTTTTATTGTGAGCATTTGGAGCCAATGATCGATGCTTTCTCGTTAAGGTTTGGTTCCAGATTTTGTTATCCAAAGTCCGTGTTGATACGAAATTGGTATGTTTAGTGGTACCTCTGCTAACGAACGCTTCGACTTGGGAATTTTTCGGCTAACGAAGATTTTTTTCCGACATTTTTCCTACCTTGGCTAATACGCTGAAACCTCCCTTTCGAGGACGCCGATGGGACAAAAAAATTTGTCCGTAAAAGAAGGGTGATGAATCAGTGGTTTAAAAAGCATAGTTTTATTATACAAGGGGGAATTATTTGGTCGTAAAAGAGGGCTGTCCGTTATGAGGGGTTTTACTGCAAATACGGATTTGACTAACGAACATTCTATTGTAGGGGTGCACAACCTTGTATATATATGTTACTGACAAAGCCTGAACCCGACCAGTTCACGTGAAATGGCTAGAGATCCCTGGCCAAACTCCGAAAAGATAAGGTGATTCGGGGTCGTCACCGTTTAGCATATTTCTAGGTGATAATCATAGACTTAAGATATAAATAGACCGCGCACGCTATTCATGAAACTTGTCGAACGTGAAGAAAAGATGAGCAGTATTGTCGGGGAAAGAACAGGTTCTGCGCTATTACATTTGGCGCGTTTTCGCAGAAGCTAGGATGTTGCTGTAACGAAATTTGACTCAATTCGATCAAGTTGATGAAAACTTTCCTTCATTTTTTCAATGAATTTCACTCATTTTTATGTAAAAAAATAGGGAGTATCAGATTTGAAAAAATAAATTCTATAAAATAAACAAATATTGGAAAACGGAATTTATTTATTTTCCATTAAGGGATAAGTCTTAATAATTTCTTAACACATGGGTTTTTAAATTTTAATTGAATATATAATATTTGAAGGAAGTGAATATAAACAGTATAAATTTCATGAAATAAATTTTTTTGGCACAATTTTTAATAGCTTTCTAAATATCTATACACACACAGGAAACAAAATATTGTATACAACAAATATATAATGTTTATGTTACTGTAAATTTGATAAATCCGTAGTGCGCGTTATCTTCAGAAATTATGCATAATAGTTGGTAAATATATGCATAATTACCAATATTTTTAGTAAGTTTGATGAATTTCGTAGCATTTATCACTTTTTACGAATGAATCGAATAATTCTCAAAATGAAGTTAGTAAGTTTAATGAATATGGAAAAAATCCATGCTGAAATATCACTTTACTTCAACAACTTAGTTCTGTCCGTATGAGATGCGTGCACTACACATATTTCGCCATAAAAATTAAATTAATAATAAATGCGAAGATAGAGAGAGATTTTTTTTCATCGGCTTAGTTCATGTTGGCTTTTGCTGTATTTATCAGCATATGCAAACATAACCGTTACGAAGAGGGGTAAAAATACTATTATTTTTAGAGGTTGTTATGCATTTTTATGCAAAACAGCAATTGTCTAGAGGGGGGGGGGGAAGTTTTCCTCACATTCTATTTAAATAGAATATTTTTCATAAATTTCTCCTTCTGAAAAGCATATTTTCTTCCAAGTTGAGCAAAACTCGAATGAACTCACTAGCTCGCCAAATCTTGCGGAGACGTATATTTCAGTTAAAACTTCATAAAACTCACAATTTCAATCATTTATTGCCAAAAATTCTATTAAAACATTTAATAATGATTCATGACATTTGAATTTTACCAAAACTTGGAACTTTAATTGAATTAAATCCAAAATGGAGTCGTTAAAAACTGAGATTACGTCAGAAATCCATTGCATCGTCAATTTAATATTCCAATTTTTAATTTATAAGAAGGGGAATAAGCAAAAAAGTATTCCCTTGTGAAAGGATACTGGTCCCCCTTTCCTAAACCGCTCAGAACATCCGAAAGCTGCGCAAGTGTTGGCCATTCTAATCAAAAATAAGACAGCGCGTGTAGATCGTCATACGAGTAGCCATAAGGAAAGCATTGCCAGCGAGATTCCCTGACCAGCCTTTCGACTGGAGTCACGTGACTCCGGATCTTTGCTTCACATTGTAACCCCTCGCGCGCACTCTATAGTATTATTACTCTGTGGTGATAATCATGTCCACGTTCGCTAATAGCAATCCATCATATCACAGTCACAATGCGGTAATCTTTTTTTTTTCTTCAAAATTTTACAGTCAGATATGACCGCTGACAGATTACTGCTGTCAAAATTTGACAGGAACTATGTGTCTGCATAATTAAAAAAAAATAATTTTTTTCTCTCAAATTTCTTTTTTCTATCTCGTCACATGGAGCTAATCCAATACAGATACTATATACCGCCACGAATCACACGTTTGGCGTGAAAAAATATAGATTTGGCACCCGCCGGACCGTTTTTCATCAGCACATCGAGCTTTGGCCAAAACTCTCGTCCAATTCGCGAATTGGCTGCATTTCGGGCTTTGGCAGTAGCATACATAAAATTTGAACATGTGACTCATAGTTCACGGGACATTCCGTATTTTTGACCATCCGAACTTTTTGAAAAATGCCTCTTTTATTTTTCTCTATTTTCAACAAGGCTTAGTTGAAGCTTTGAAATCAATAATTAAGATTATTTGCATGACTTATAAATTATATCATTATAATTATGACTCAGTATGACTATAATTAATTATAATCACATAAATATGAAAATATATTCATCCCACATTATTGTCAATGAAAATACAACGACCCCGCGGTTATAGCGACTCGTTTTTATTTTTTCCTGTTAATCAGTGTTCTTTATAATAATTAGGATGATAATGTTTCGGTAAATGTGATAAATCCGTTTATTTTGCGTAATCACCTACCATTTTTGTAAGTTTGATAAACTTCCCTAAATTTATCACTTTTACCGTCGATTATGCATAATACCCAAGCGTCGTCCATGACATGATGAATCGCACTAAATTCATCACATTTGCCGGTTATTATGCATAATAGACATTCCGTATTGGTAAGTGGGATAAATCGGTCCCATTTCCGTGATAACATTTTATTATCCAGATGACTATCGGGATCAGATATAACGAACTCTGATTTAGCGAATTTTTCCGAACATCTTCGAAATAACACCTATAATTAGCTCATATTTGACGAATTCTGAAACCTGACCTTGATATAACAAACGCCTGTTTGACAAATTTTACGATTGTTACGATTTACATGCAATCAATCTTTTTCCCCAAGGTTAGGTATGAAAACAGACAAACATTCCCTGGATGTAATCAGCTCTGATCTCAACAATTTCTTGAGGAAACGTCATCAGCATGGAAACAAAAGTGACGCTTGCCACCTGGCAGTCGAGCAGTTAGGAAGCTAGCCTCTCACTGTGCAGGTCTGGGTTTGAATCCCGGTTCGGGCATGAATGTTTACTAACAAAGTCCCTGGACGGATCATGCTGATCCCTTGGGAATACGTGAGGATCACAAATTTAATTTAATTCGTCGTTGTATTCGAGGTGGTTGCATTTTATCGACGCTATAAGCAATGTTCATTAACATTATTCTTTATGGGAATGAGTACGAACAGTCAATAATTACAGCCGAGGTGTCGTTACAACCGAAGTCGTTATAACCGAGTTTGACTGTACGTTGGGAGTCACGCATATGCACACAACACGTTCTGCATGCACAAATTCCTTGGAAATTTCCCAGGGAAATGTTTACGAAATGCACGTGCGGTTAAGTAGTACGGTAAAACCCCTCTTAACGGGGACACTCCACTGATTGAGTCGCCCCTCTTTTACGGCCAAATAATATTTTCCCTTGGTGTAATAAAAGTATACCATTGAAATCCTTGATAAACGGTCACCCATTTTTTACGGGCGAATTTTATTTTCGTCCCACCAGTGACCGCAAAAGAGGGGTTTTACTGTACTTAATCATCTCATTAATTACACTAGTAAACACAAATGAATACTTTCTAAATCTCTTAAGCTAAGCAAATGGGTGGCTTTACTTAATGGACGGCTTTCCTTGGATCAGCGTGGAGTCACTTCGGTTATAACTGGAGAAACAGCGAAACACCCAGACTGACGCAAAAACCAACGTAAGCACTCCCCCCCCCCCCCCCCGGGGGAAACCGGGTAGTTCAGGTAAAACCAGAATTTATTGATATGTCAAAGATTAAATGTAGTGCCTCGTAATGAATATCATGTAAATCGAAGAATCAAATAAATCAAGTGAAAGTGCAACGGGCACCAATAATAAATTATAGAAAGTTGGGCAAAATCATATCACAGGAGCAATCAAAAGTTTGATCTATCAAGGATTACATGACAGAGGGGTGGAGCACCCCATTCCGCTCAGACAATTCAAACGGTACTAGTGTCCTCTTGTCGAAGCAGTCGATTGACGGTGTATTGATAACTCATGTGGTCAATCCTATCCATCCCGATGAAAATTTTACGGGAACCACAGAAAACCAACTTCAGATGAACCAACTTCACCCCCACTGTGGTGACGGTAGAGTCGAACCCGGGTTCTCGCATTCGACCACAGTGGTCTAGTGTACATACCTACGTTTGACTGCAGTAGTCTTGAATGAAACGGTTTCTGCTCAGCTCTGCGGACCCTTAGCCCACCACCTCAAAACCCGGCACCATTGGCACAGTGACTCGAAACAACGAGCCAGTGATACCATTGCCACGACGATGTTGAGTGTAAGTGGCTGAGCAACTGACCTCCAAATGCAGAGAGGACGAACGCAAAGGGTTCGCTCACTCAAACTGCCGGGGGTCACGATGCCCGGTACCTCTCTGGTCCACAGAGCTAAGCCAAACTAACAGGGGAGAAAGAACAACGAACCACAAAAACATCAAACGAAGACATTGGGAACCCTTCCCAGAGCTACCTAACCGTGTCAATGCCCACGACCAAAGCCCTAAAAACTGTGATTCTTACCTGAATCTAGATTAAGCCTCATACAGAGGCCTCTTCCTTCGAGGTTAGACGCAAGCACGTCTTACCGGAATGGAATCTTCAACACGAATGATTTTCAACAGAAGTTTCAACACGTCCAAAATGTATTTTTAAGAGATTCCGTTGCTCAATAATGAGCGAGAAAGTAATCCATTTGTTGAGACACATTGTTATTCAACTATGGTATGAGCGAATCACAGTGGTGCGCAAACCGTGGGTCGTGTCAATAAACTGAGGTGAGGTTGAGGGGGGGGGGGGTCATGAGAGATTCTCCAAAATATAAACTTACAAATAAAAAATTTATTCTTTTAATTGGACTTACCTTACTTTAAATTTACAGGTTTGGTAGTGCTCTGCAATTTGTAGGAATTGAAATGAACTATTTTTTCAAAGATGTTTTTCCCCCCTTGATTTTTGAAAATGGGGATTTTTAACATTTTGTAGTGAGATAGCCTAAGCAAGTTCTCTCGGTGCTTTTTTAACGCATGGGGGTGCCACCTGTCATTTCTTCGATGCATAGTAGAGTCTCATTATTATTTGAGATCCGGCTTTTGACATTATTCTCAAGAGAAAAATATATAAACTGGTAGGCCGCGAATTTCAACCCTGTTGGGGCACATGAACATCACTTGCCCGCATGCTCTTAAAACGGCTCTAAAGTCGATGCGTAGCCACGACGTTAGAGCCCTGTGAGCATATTGGGGAGCATACTCGCGAATTAAGAGCTTTGATTATAACCATCACCAGAAAAAGCACCCGTACAAGAACTCTGACATATGCTTTTATTTCCTCCTAACCAGCACATGTCCCGCCGCTCTGTCTCGACGGAGAGATATATGCAGAATATATATGCTTTCTACCGGCCAAATTAAGAATTGAGCTGATATCCTGTACGGAATAGTGCGAATAGTGTCACTATTCCGCAAATGTCCAATCAGGACGCTGCATTAATATCTCACGCAGGGTCACAGCTTCATTCTGACTACGACGTTTGAAGTGAACAGACGTACTTCTTCCGCTGAGCAACCGAGCGATAAGATTTGGTATTCAACCCAAGTGGGAAACTCGGTCAGCGAGACTAGTGGTTAAATTTTTCCTCTGAAGACGGCACCCATTGGTGTTGAAATGAATTAGGACTTTTATTATTTTTTGTGTATTTGCCTTTTTCGTTGGTGTCTTCTCAACAAATTGTACTAATTGATATTTTTTCAATTTCGAGGGACGGTATAAATAAATTAATTTTTTCTATTTCATTCAATTGTCATTTCAAGGAAGTGAAAAAATCAGAGCCCATTTGAATCACAACATAAATTATGGATTTTTATACCGTTTTCTTCTTTTTTTTGCTTTATTTCACAGACACTGTAAAACATATACATAATCAGTGAATACTAATTTTCCTCCATAACATTTTACTTTATTCATTGGTGTGCTTACATGATTGTTTCAGCACCTCATCTGTTCTCGTTTCAAATTGATAAAAATGCATATCGTTCGTGCTGATATGAAAGAAAAGACATTCTCTAACATCTAAAACATGTAAATTCGTAGATAAATTTTTGTTGCCCCTTGCAATAAATATGGTTTCAGTTTCTACTCATAGTTAATACATTCAAGAAACTATTCGTCATAGAAAAACACAATTATGCGACTATGTGATATTTATACTGCATAAAAAAATATATTACACGTCAAAAAGAAGAAGCATGATAAAATTTTATGAAGCATGTTTTCAACTTGGGTAGTGCTTTTTTTTTTGTGTGGATAAAATAATACGATATCATGGATATTCATACGACCAGAATATGATCACATGTACCATAAAAAATAGTTGGTCATCTGATAACTTAATAGAATAATTAACATCATTAAGAATTTAGTTGAATAATTAATATTAAGAACTTAGTTGAATAATTAACATTAGGAACTTAGTTGAACAATTAACATTAAGAACTTAGTTGAACAATTAATGCACGGAAATATTTTTAATTCATAAAATATTTAAAATGCAAGGATGTAATGTCAGCTGACGGTTTTTAGTTTAAGATTTTTGCAGTTGCTGTTTGCAATAGGATAGTCCCTTTCTTGAATGCAGTGATTCTATACTGTGTGGATCCACGAAACAAGATCATGCGCGGTTCCACAGTGATGTATCGGGAGAGCGACTTAGTAGGTTCGTTCGACTAGTAGGTTCGACTTAGTAGCGACTTGTGTAGGTTCGTAAGATCTACCCGTATTTTACGAGACAGCAGTGCCCCCTTAACGCATAGGCCCATGGCCCGGGGGCCTCCGGAAAACTAGAGAAACTGTTGAGAAACAATGTTTTATGAAATGCCGCACCTTTTTTCAAAAAAAGAACATTTTTTCTGATTTTTTGCAGGTGATAGTGCTTCTCTCCTACCCCCCCCCCTCCAACTTCGAAAAAAAATATTCGAGGAAGAGAAACACTCTATCTTTTTTCTATTATTTATGTTATAAGCACATGTTCCTATATTATCCCTTTGGGGTAAAATTCTTTTCAGCAAGTATATACATTGAAAATTATGTACTGAATTTATCTAATCAATGGGGTAATTAAGATTTTTATATTGATGGCGTATAGCGATGCAACTATTGCATTTTACAAATATTGGTTTGTGTTAATAATTATTTCTAAACAAAAATTCGATATACAACATTGAAACGCGTGTGGTGGAACAAAACAAAAACAATTATGGTTAATTAATTATTTTATAAATTCAGATGTGAAATTCTAAATGCTTAATAAATCTAATGCTAAAAGCTTAATTTGTCCTGGACTGGAGTATGTTGTAAGGTTTTGGAGACCATACCTAACAGAGGGACATAGACCTGGCTGAGTGTGTGCAGAGAATTACGCGTGCTCTTATTGGCACACAAGGCTTGAGTTATGAAGAAGACTCGATTTCTTGAATATGTTTACAATGGAGGAACGCAGGTGTCTGGGGATATCATCTAAAAATTTTCCCACAGTGTTTAAAACTTTCACCGGGATGGATAAAATGAACCGTGAGTTATCGATACATAGTCAATCGATTGCTTCGACAAGGGGACGCCAGTATCGATTGGTAAAGGGCAACTGCAGGTTGTGGTGTCGCAGGGAGTTTTTCTCTAATAGGGTTACAATAAATGGAATAGCTTACCCCCGGGGTAGTGGATTCTAACACAATTGACATGTTTAAAAAAAACCCATCATAAACATATTAGGGTAAATCTTAAAACCATCCATATTTAGATAAGACAGCCATACATATTTTTTATGGGCAGTGACAGGGCCGTAACTACGATTTTTGCCGCCCGGAACAAACATAATTCAGCCGTCCGGGGCAAACATTATTTTTCCACCCCCCACACGACTTTAAAATTCGTAATTTTGTAAAGGTGTTCTTTGTTTTCCCCTAAAACTGCCGCACCATAAATTTTGCCGTCCGGGGCAGTTGCCCCTGCCTTTCTCTATTTATGGCCCTGGGCAGTGTATTATATATTATTAAGTATTTTCGAGATATATGGTTTTATATTGTTGGTTGCTGTATGTTAGTTATATTTGTCATCCATATTTTTAATGGGTATATTTTTTCAGCCACTTCGCAATTCCCCGATTGTGGCCTTTGTATTTGTATAAATGCTTAATGTGTTTTAAGCATTATCATTTAAATGAGACTGCCCAAAATTTCGAGGAGTCCAAACTCAAATGCAGAATAAAATGGGGGGGGGGGGGTCAGGGAGCTCACTGGGAATAACTTCAGCAAAAAAATTGTTTGCATGATAAGAAATCTGATTTCATGATTTACATGAACATCAGTGGCGCAAAATAAAAATGAAAAAAAGCAAAGATTATGTGCACAATTTGTATGGTTAAAATTAAAAATCCCTTGATGCATTTAACACCTCGCTTATGAAAAATAAGTAACACTAGTGTATGAAAACTCTAGAAGCCGAGTGTCTCCGATTTTGATTAATTCATGTTGCTGATGAGCCCAAAGCCTTCAGAACGTTGAAAAATTCAAAGCATGATGTCCGAATACTTTTTCGAAAACGACGTCGACCTCTTCGCGGACGTAGCATCTCGGAACCTTAGTCTTCATCTGTAATCCG
Source organism: Pholcus phalangioides (assembly GCF_987345545.1). NCBI lineage: Eukaryota > Metazoa > Arthropoda > Arachnida > Araneae > Pholcidae > Pholcus > Pholcus phalangioides. The sequence goes on from NW_028301606.1 coordinate 316,763, forward strand.
AGCTTGTCTGCTAGCAGCAGAGCATCGACGTTGCAGTCAATTATAGCCATGGTCAATCCATTCTCACGCGCCATCTCGAAAGAACTCACCAGTTTCACCATCAGAACCTCCGCCACTTCTACGTTATCCGCGTACAGCGGACCCACCATAGCAGTCCCTTGAATATTTTCCTTGATGCAGCCGTAACCGCAGACGTACCGGCCGTCGCTTTCGCTGTTCTGGTGGTACGCGATCAGATTCAGGCAATTTTTTTCCTTGAGAGTCAAAGAAACGATCTTGGACCTGTAGAAACCGTGGACGCCGCGGTCGTACTGTATGAGATCCGGTAAAGAATCGTCGTCGGCCGTTTCGACTTCCACGTCACTTATCGATTGAGTCAGGGAGCTCGTGTCGACGTTCGTGGACTCGCAAACAATGGTCTGCCATTTGGAAACGACCCGGAAACCGGCGAGATCTCTGTAAGTGCGCAAATGTTCCGGGACAGAATTGAGACCGGCGTTCCTGTTTCCAACGTGCTCGATGGCCATCTTCCAGATCCTGACGCCGATGCCCCTCTTGCGATATTTGCGGCGGACTGCGTAGAGTCCCAAGAAAGCCAAGTCGTCGTTGAGTATGACCGACGCGCAAATTCCATAAACGTCACCTAAAAAATAAGATGTAAAATATAAACATTATTTTGTACGAGTAAAGAGAGACAAAAGAAATTCAAAATTGCAAAGCTCATTTCTCTTGCAAAATATCACCTCTAATGAAAATTTACGTTAATTTGACATTGATGCATTTGATGAAATTTTTGGCAAATTTACAGGATTTCAAAAATAGTCATTAGCAGAGCCTGAAAGTTTAGGCACTAATAATGGTCAAAATATGCAGGTAAAAAGGAACTAAAAATTCCTTAAATAGGCACTAAAAAGGCATTTATAATTAATGGAAAAAATGAATAGCAACTAAAAGCTACGATATTAACGGTCCGAAAATTGGCTAACAAATTGACTACACTCACTGAATTTACTGTTTTAGTAATAACTGCATTAATAGCTAAGTTGATATTGTTAGGTCAAAAAAATGTTTGTGATCCTTCAAGGTTGGGTTGGAGTTTGATTTAATTGAATACTTAATCTTTAATTTTCTGATATGCAAAATATTGCTAGCTGAAATCGCATAGTAATTATATAAAAACTGAAACGTTTTCATATGGAATTATTTAAAAAACATTTTCATAATAATGCTATATGTTCCTCAAAATATATGAACGACACATGATTGAGCTTTGCATTCGGATTTGCATTGATTTAAAAAAAAAGATCTATCAAATTTTAGAGATGATTCTGCATTTCTAAAATAACTTGTGATTATCGTTTGCAATGCATTTATTTATGGTGTGAAAAAATCAAATCAAAACAACATGCGCTCTACAATCCTGTCAGCTCCCATCCCCTCCTTGTTGGAAATATGACGTTAACTGATGGGCTATTAGGACAGTCATCCGTCAGCTATTCATCTGCAATGTTATGCGATGTGTGAGTAAGACATGTTACGTGAAGCATATGGGGGAAACAAAATAACTGACTTATTCTCAACTTTTCTTATACGTGAGTTGCCTTCGTCTAAACAAACTTGAAGAGAACTCGCCGGTATGTTGATAGCTATCTGAAGGTTTTGTACAGCAGAAATGAAAAGTCATTGTCACATCAATTTTCCTGTCTCTCTGACACTTACGCCCATTTGTGGTTAAATGGGTGGGGGACATACTGATAAGAATTAATAATAAGAATTAAGAATTAATGCGCTCGTGCTCAATTGTTTTCCAGATAAAGTAATCGGTTGTCCTCACCTCAAGTTCACAAAGACAGGTCGTTCACCCTCACCTCCTGCTTTTTTTTAACATGGCAGGTATATAAACCCTTCTTCTAAATTATTATTAGACAAATTACCCTTACTCTGATAAAAAGCGAAAAATCTTTCTTTATGGGACCCTTTATTTTATGCGCATTGTATAGTATTTTATCATGTATATATATTATTTATAGTTTTCGTAATTGCATTTTTAATTCGGGGGGGGGGGGGGGTTTGCTGTATTTTAAACATATATGACTTCCATGTGGACATTTTGCCTGTTGTGGCCTTGTATTTGCATTTTTTAACATTATAATATGCGACTGTTGATAAAGGTGACCAAAACAAGTTACATCCGAGATATTTTTCAGTTATTCCTCAGAGTTCTACTTATACCATAGCACAGTGGTTCTCAAACTTTCGTCATCTGCGGTTCCCTTGCCAAATTAATGGTTCATCTGTGGCTTCGCAGAATTTTTTGACAGATATTTTCCCATAAGAAAAGAACCACTTCAAAGCATAAATAGGCACACAAATCAATATCTCCAGCTTGCTACGATGCCCCCAGGAGGTGCAATACACACTTTGAGAAACACTGCCAGAGAAAATACTGCGTTTTTATTAATCTTAATTTCTGTAGATATGGAGTTAGTTTCCAGTATGCCCAGGGAAAAAATTCAAAATCTGTATTAATTATAAATGTCTCAAAACGAACGAATGCATTAATTGGACCACGCCGATGAAAATGATGCGAGAAATTTCTAATACGGAATAAGTTCATAACCACGAGCCTGAAAATAATCTCAGGAGACAAGTAATCCACAATGACGCTAAAAGAAATGCCATGGAAAGTCTTTTTTCGGAAAATAATCCATGAAGAAGTCAGTGCTTCTCGTCATTCCGAATATATCATTGTTAAAGATTGAGAATATATAATAATATATGGGAAATTTCTGAACCGAAGGAAGAGAATATATATAGGCAGACCAGACCAGAATTGAACTTTGAGCCGATTCCCAGCCCGCGGGGGCCAACTGCCGGCATAAAAACTGGCCAAGAAGGCCTGTGAAGAAGAAAATGTGTACATGTTTGTAGATAGATATGTGTTTGCATGAATGTGTAGTGTATGTAAAAAGAACTGGTCAAATTGGTTAAAAGTCATGATCTGGCTATAAGCAGGCAAATGTCATCACAGTTCACAGAAGCAGGTCACACAATCTGCAGCTAGCAACATCTATTCCAAGTGGAATGGGGGAAAAAAGATCACATGGGAGTCGTGACGCAAAAAACCCCAGCAATAACATCAAAAATGCAATACAGGTAATAAAGTTCTGTTTCAACTCAGTGCATCAGAAATTAATGGGGATTTACTATTGACAAATTTTATGTAAGCAAAACAATCCAAAGTTCAAAAAGAATCTTCTCGCTCTTTTTTTTTTTACACCTTTTTCAAATGTACATCATATGCAGGTCAAGTTCAATATGCAAGTTCAATTGGGAAATATATATGTTTATACAAAATTCAATAATGAGAAGATACAAATCGAATAGATGCGAATAAATGTCAAAAGTGGATAGATACATAGTACGCAAGTAATGTGAGTATATACAATTGAATGAGAGAATTTATGTATTAAAATAGTATGTATACAATGAGATTTGTAGAAGAAAGCATCTTTACAAATTCTCCCATGTAAGGCGCCCAATTTGTTTGGGCCTCCTATATTTCCTTAAGCAGTCAGCATCATAGTCAACAATTTCCCTCAGATGTTCGAATTGGGAACTAAACATTCGCTCGAATTGATCATTGTTTAATTTCTTAATGTATGTGAATATGTGAGGTATGTCCAAGTCTTGTCTGATGTTTATTCCGCGAACAAACCAAGGGGCTCCAACAAATCTTCTGAGTATTTTGTTCTGCATAGTCTGTAGTTTTTTGATATTCGTTTTACAAGCATGCGCCCAAGCTGGCGAAGCATAGAGTAGAGTAGGTCTTATTATGGATTTAAAAAGAATAATTTTGTTCTTTAATGAAAGTTTTGCCTGTGGAAATGTGATGCGATTGAGCATACCCATAATTCTATTAGATTTGTTTATTACATGATCAATGTGTGAAGAGAAAGATAGATTTTTGTTGAGGATACAGCCCATGTATTTTATTTGTCTAACAGGGCTTAAAGATTGTGTACCAATTTGAAGTCGTCTGTCCGGTATTTTACGACGTCTAGTGAACCATAAAAATTTGCATTTGTCACTATTCAGTTGGATGGCAGATTCATCACACCAATATTCTATTTCATCCATGGTTTCTTGTAAATTGTTGAAGGCCTGATTTGCATCCCTGCTACTGCACAAAACTGCACAGTCGTCTGCAAATAAAGATATTATGCCATTTTGGGGACAAGGTATGTCATTAATGTATAGCAGGAACAGTTGTGGCCCCACCACACTGCCCTGAGGCAAGAATTTGTTTTATTGAAGAAAGTGTATTTTGAATTTTTACTTGAAAAGTTCGACCTAAAAGGTAGTGATGGAAGAATATGACCATATGCGGAGGCATATTTAAGTCAATGAATTTGGAAAGCAATGTAGCATAATCACAACGGTCAAATGCTTGTGCTATGTCTAAGAATGATGCAGCCACAAAATCAAAATTGTTAAAAGCTTCATTTATGAACTCTGAGACTCTAACCAGCTGTGTCACACAAGAGTGATCAGGCCGAAACCCGTGTTGTTCGGGTCTAATTAAATGATTTTCATTGATGAATTGTGTAAGTCTATTTACGACAATCTTTTCAAAGATTTTACTCCAGTTGCTCAGTAAACTTATTGGTCTGAAGTTTTGTGCCATAAGTGGGTCAGTCCCAGCTTTGTGAATTGTTTTTATTACAGAATATTTCCAAGGTGTTGGAAAATAATTTAATGTTAAAGCACTGTTGAAAATTTCTGTTATGTGAGTAATGATATTTTCTGGCAGGCACTTCAAGGCCTTATTGCTAATTTCATCAGCACCTGGTGCTTTCTTGACATCCAATGAGTTGATGATTGAGCTGATTTCATCATTAGTTGTTAGATCCATGTGACATGTAGAATTATTTGTGTGAAAGTGAATAAATTGTGCGACTTTTCTACGAAGCCGTAATTTAGTATTGTTAGGCTGATTCCTATTGGGTGAAAATTGCCCTTCATAAGTAGTTGCGAATGCTTCCGCAATTTCCTGATCTGTGTAAACAATTGTGTTGTCTGTCTTTTTAATTTTGTTAATTCGTGTAGTTTTGGGCTTACATATCCGCCAAGCTTTCCATAAATTGCCGTTTTCTGCTGTAGCATTACCCACAAAGTCAGAAAAACGGTCATTGATGTGAGATGCAACTTCTTTTTTGATCTCCTTTTGGAGTCTGTTTAAAATTATTCTGTCTAAGGCACCTCTGTACCTCTGCCACTTTTTCCTAACTTTGTTTTTATGCCTAATTTTATCCAAAATTTCTTTAGGCAAACCAAATTGATTCTCAGATTTGATTTTTTGAGTAGAAGAGGCTTTAATTGAGTCATTAATAAGATGGGTCAAATTATCAACAGCTTGGTCAATGTCATCACTGTTTGGGTTATTAACAGTGTTTAGTGCGGTTGAAGAAAGTCTGTCATTATAAGCATTCCAGTCAATGTGATTTACCAAAAGTCTTTTTCTGGGTATTAAAAAGTCAATGTTGAAGAACAGGGGATTCTGAGGAGAATACAAAATTGCCTTAGTATACATTTGTATATCGTACAAAAAATTTTTTGCCAGACCAAAATCAATGACATCAGGCGCTCCTCTGTTTTGGCCAGGGAAATGAGTTGGCTGAGGGGAAGAGATTACTTGAAGAAAATTGTCAATACAGAATTTCCTAAGAATTTTACCATTTCTATTTGTTGACTTCGAGAAAAACAGAGATGACTTGCAGTTCCAGTCACCTGCTACTAGAACAGGTGAGCTGGTGTTGAATATTTCTTTTAACAAATTTAAGTCCAAGCTGTTATTAGGCGGTTTATAAATTGCACAAAAGTCCATTGATACTCTATTTAAATGAATAGAGACCGCCACAGCTTCAATATCAGTAGACTCAGAAAGAATAATTTGTTGATAGGGAATACAATTTTTAATAAATATACAGACTCCTCCCCCCCCCCCCCGGTTATGTAGTCGATCCCGTCGGACGCATTGATAACCACCTATGTTGAAAACCGTGCTGGGAAGGAACCAAGTTTCATTGATAAGTGCAATATCTACTTGATAATCAAAAAGCATTTGAGTGAATAAGTGTTTAGAGCCTCTAAGGCTATTAGCATTCCAGGCCATTACAATGAGTGGCCTGGGAGGAGCATCAATTGTTTGAGCTATTGTTAGACGATACTAGAATAGTAATCAAAACTGAGAGTATTTGTTGAATCTTGTTTTTGTCAATGTTAGCCCCTTCCAACAATTTTCCAAAATTGTTGATTAAATTTTCGGTGTCCGTGCAATTTTTAGACAGGTTATCAGAGTTGGAATGATCACCATGTGTTTTTTTAGCCAGCGAGATAGCATTTTGATTAGAAAAGTCCACTTCCTCATTTGAGGTATGATAGCTATGATCATTGACCATGTCGATGTCACTCATGTCCAGCTCTTCTGTGTATATAATAAGCTGGTTCATCACATTTTTATACAACTTTTGATGCGATTCTCGGTAAATATCATCAATTGATTTAATCACTTTACCTCGTCCTAAGGGATGTTGCCCTTTCCTAACAGTATTATGCAAAAATTCTTGTTTTTTTCCTTAGTTCTGAAATTTCAGATTCCATGTTTCTGTCATGTGTTTTATCAGAATTAGGTGTAATGTTTGTGTTGTTAGTAGATCTTATGAATAATGAACTGTGCCCTATGTTAAAGTTGTCTTCATCTTGACAAGGGAGAGTTGGAAATTCTTCCATCGAAGGGCCCCTAAGTGATACAGGCAGTTTAGATTCAAAAATCCTGCCTTTTTTCCCTGGCACTTCAGGTGTAGCACTACATCCAGAATATGTAGCCGTGTGAGGCCACCACATAAAAGACACTTCAATTTAGATTTATCAGCTTTATGAGTACAATTCCGAGTCTCATGCGACCCTGAACAAAATGCACACGCAGGGAGGTCCCTAAAAAAATAACTGCTGTGCCCGTACTTCTGACAGTTCCTACACTGCAAGGGAGACTGTATTCCTCTGTATCTTTCGATACTAATGTTGATGTCCCCTATGCATGTTAGATTAGCAAAATGTTTATGTTCAATCAAAACTTCTACCAAAAAAAGTGGGAAAGGTCTCCTATTTGAATAATTTTTCATATTACAAACCTTGACCACTGGTATACCCTGCCTTTCAATGTCTGCTTTAATGTCAAGGGGGTTAACATTTGCAGGTAACCCTCTGATGACAAACTTTAAGGTTCTGTTGCTATTTGTTTGATAAGTATAATATCTGAATTTTTTGTCATCAAAAATTTTTGTTACCTTCCTATGATCAAGTTCTGAAAAAACTTGGAAGGTTATTTTGTTGTCCGTTGGCTTTGTTGTGGGGAACTCACATACAGCTTCATATAGGCACAGACAGACAGACAGACAGACAGAATTTAATTTTTCTCGTCGCTGCCCAGCCCAAAGGGGCTGCCTGGCGACTTACAGACTGCACATGCTAGCTATGAAGGGGGTTATAGACAAGTTTGTGTAGATGTGAAGTGCTTGTAAGTTAATAGAAAAAAAAAAAAACATACAGTCCGATAAATGCTACCATCAGAATAGTAAAAAAAAAAAAAAAAAAAAAAAAAAAAAAAAAAAAATATATATATATATACACACACACACACACACACACACACACACACACACACACACATATACACACATACATATACACATATACATATTATGCGATAAATGTATATTATAATGGACACAAAAATGAAATCACTTATGTACAGTTCACCAACATGTTACATAATGCATTAATGAGAGAAAAAAAAATCTGACATGCAAAAGAAGTAATAGAAAAACAAGTGTGTTAGCCGAAATTATACAAATTGGTGCAGTGCAAGATCAGTCATGTGCATCAAACCACAATGCCACTCTATGCAATAGAGTTGATCGATAATTTCGGTAGCAAATTAAAAGTACAAAAATATTATGATAGATAGACAAAGATTATACAGCTCAGTAGTTCAGACCCTAACGCACCGACCATGGCACGTGCAGCGCGTTTTTAGGCCTGAGAAATTTTAGTCTTTGACGTGGGTTGTAATCGACCAGCTCTCTCAGATGCTCGTATTCTGAGTTCCTCATCCTTTCAAAGTGATCCTCTGAGATTTGTTGGATGTAGCTGAGGATGGTTGGAATCTTCAGGTCTTTTCTAATTTCAGCCCCTCTGATGTACTTTGGGGCACGCACAAGAGTTCTCAGTATTTTATTCTGTTGACTTTGCAGACGCTGCATGTTGGTTTTTGAAACATGAGCCCATACTGGGGCGGCGTAGGTCATCATAGGTCTAATGATTGATTTAAACAATATGACTTTGTTTTTAAGAGTTAGTCTTGCACTTGGAAATGTAATGCGTGACATCATTCCCATGGTTTGGGTAGCCTTAGTTCTTACGTGATTTATTTCAGGAACGAAGGATAATGCTTGGTTTAGAATACATCCCAAATATTTCACTTCCTTCACAGGTCTTATGGCTTCTCTGCCCAGGTAGATTGGTGCTCTACTGAATTTGGTTCTTCTTGTTAGCCAGATGAACTGACACTTGGCATGATTAAGCTCAACAGCATTATCCTCACACCAGTCTTCAACCTCCTCCAGAGTTTCCTGAAGAGTTTCTCTGCATTTATCAGATTTTCTGTTATTGGTGATAATAATTGCATCATCTGCAAAGAGTCCTAGTATGCCCATTTGGGGCGGGAGGGGGGCAGGGAAGTCATTAATGTAGATAGAGAAGAGCTGAGGCCCAAGAACTGATCCTTGGGGAACCGAGGCTCTTACTGGACAAAGAGAAGAACAAGCATTTCCATTTTTCACCAGAAAATGCCTGTCTTTAAGATAGCTGTTGAAGAACAACACGTAGTGGTCAGGAAAACCGTATTCAACAAGCTTGGCCAACAGAGTTACGTGATTCGTCTTGTCAAACGCCTTGCTAATGTCAAAGCACATTGCGCAGGTGAATTCCTTGTGGTTGAAGGCTTGTATTGCGAATTCTACGACTCGATGCAGCTGTGTGACACAGGAGTGGTTCCTTCTGAATCCATGCTGCTCAGGACGAAGAAAATTAGAAGATTCGAGATAGTTATTGAATCGTACAAGAAGAATACGTTCAAACAGCTTAGATATAATGCTCAGAAGGCTGATCGGATCTTGAATCAATTCAGAAATTAGTGTCCCAAATCAACATCAGGGGACGCTAATGAAAACATTCATTCTCTGGCTATACGCATTAACAAATTTTTTTGATCTCTCTTCCAATTTCTTAACCGAATTGCGCATAACTTTTACATATGATTACTGAATAATTATATAAAATTTGATATAAAGTTGAAAATTCCCTATAGAGAGCAACATTATCACATATTATTAGAGAAATTTCGTCCTATTTTGAAATTGAAAAAGACGAAAAGCTTTAGTAAGTTTCGAGAAATCCCCCTCATCACCTACATTGACGAACATCAGACTGAGGGCAATCGACCTGTCGGTAAGACCACGAAAATTCAAACTAATTTTTTGATGGCAATCGACCGAGCATCCTGAATTCATACTAAAGGTTGAAGATTTTAAGCACAAAAATTCTTTTTTGTAGTTCCCAATACTAAAAGTATCTAAGTTCTACAGGACAAAGCCTCTAAAATTCACCCATAAATAAATATTAAAAAAAAACAATATCGAAATAGACATTTATGGCAGGTAAAATTCAAAAAAGGTACGTATTTTTGCAAAAAGAGTAAAAATGGGCTCTAGTCGTTAGTGTCTCGGTTATCTATGCTTCAAAGTTGTTCACAAATTGTGGTCATACGTGGCTTAATTTATCCCATATAATTTTGCAAAGATGACCATGAGCTCCCCCCTCCTCCCGATAAGGCTCTGGAACTGGGATCCGTAAATTTGCCTTTCTCTTTAAATTTTTATGTGCAGTCAGTAACCTTCTGATATATTTCCTGTGAGAGAAGAGAAGGGATCTATCAAAAGTTCGGGTGAGATCCCGTACCGGGATGTGGAGGATACGAAGGTGACCAAATTGAGGTGTCATAAATACCAAGGGGGAAAAAATAGGATCGATGAAACGAAATTTGAAGCATGAGAGCACAAACTCCGACAAAGCCACGAGCGAAGCATTTTCAAAAATGTATCATTAATTTCAAATACTCTTCAGGAACTGAGGTTGAATGTAATATATATTCATAAGAGATAATATTATTCAGGGTGCACTGTCCAAATACGGTGCACTGTCCAAGTCCAAATACGGCCTCTATCTCATCAACCGTTCGTCGTAGAGGTATGGTTTGGATTTAAAATAATGCTCAGAATGGTTTAAAAATCTCCCTGTTCCAGTTTTAAGAGTGAAAATACAGTGTGTCACAAAATAAAAAAAAAATCTAAATTTTTATATGATTTTCCTTTCCTCTCTAGCTTCCAATTAGAAAGGTTTTGTCCGGTCTTTCCTGGAAAAAAAATCCACGTTTCTAAGTACTATATTCACTGAGATATTAGAATTCAAAATCCGAGAAAAGTTGCGAAAGAACAGCATAAATGGGGGAAAAAAGCGTTAATCATTAGTTTATGCTGTTCTTTCCAATCTCCCCCCCCCCTCCACCGACTTTTAAATTAAAGTATCTCAGCAAATGTTCTACTTAGAAACGTGGAACTTTTTTGTTAGCCTTAAGGGCGACAGGGAAACAATTTTCTTTTTACTTGGGCGTTAGAGGAGAGGGAGCCATATAAAGATTTAAATTGTTTTTATTTTTAACACACTGTATTTTCACTCTCAAAACTGGTCGTGGGAGATTTTTGAACACATTTTGAGTGTTTTTTTTTAAACTTTGAAGTAACTACTAGAACTAACGGTTGATGAGATAACGGTCGAATTTGGACTTACAAGACACCCTGTATAATGCATTATTGGTTTTAGTTCAATTATAACCATGCAGCATCGATTGACAACCACTTCAGCACCAATCGATGATGATAAAATTAATTCTATCAGTGTTTTTCATTGATATTTAGTCTACGAAGAGAAGTAATTCAGCTCATATACTTCTCGCAAAAGTAATTCTCTACAAAAAATATGGCTCCCCGAGCCATAAAGTTTGTGCACAAATGAATTGGAGTCTCTCGGAGGCTAAACTTTTTTGTTCCCTATATAAATTGTGATACTTACTATACATAAAATTAATTAATTCAACACAACTAATCAATTCACAAATTAAATAATGTGAATAAAACAAATTTTAATTCCTCGAAATTCAAGTATAAATTTTTTCTCTTGGCCCATTTCTGACTGGCGTTGCATTTGCAAAACGCTTTGTTTAAAAAGATTTTTGAATCGATTTTCATGCAAATTTTTGTATGAAATTATTGGTTTTGGAAATTTAAAAGTCTAATGAGTGTTATAGTATTTTTTGAAAATTGTTTACAACGGGAGAGAAATTTAATTTTTTATGACTTTTCAAAAATAAAATTTTTGGAAATTTTATCCTAATTTTTAAATCTGAAATTCTTTTTCTTCCATGACCACAAACAGAAATAAATTTTTTAAAACCAAAAAAAAAATAGTTTTTTTCTTAAATTTTTTTTTATCACACGATACATGAGGTTCCCCAAAAAAAATCATGGTTACTAATTTACTTGATGATTACTTAATGATTGTAATACATATTTTGTAATGCATGTTTTTTTATAAATAAATTGCCAGAGGTATCCAGTCGTGAGGACAACGAGCCGATATTGCCATATGGCGATGTGGTCTGGGTATCTTCCGGTTTGACGGTCAATAAAAGTCTAATCTTTTTCATTCATATTATAGAATCAAACAGCGGAATAAATACTGGTGGCGTATTTTACGCACAAAATTAGCGAATTCTTCTTATTCACACACATGACCGCAGTGTTGTTTCTTCTTCTTAACCCTCCAGTGCATGGGTGAGAAAATGTTCTTTAGGTGTAAATACACAGGTTGGTGTCTCACAGACCCGTAATGAATTATATAGCATAAAATATTTCTATGCTCTCTTTTTTTAGTATTTTGATACATTTATTATTATACTATTTCAGCTATATTATGAAAATAAAATGAATGTAATTAACCATTGCTGTGCTATTTTATAGCAAATTTCAAACTATCAGTTCTGCTCATAGAATCATACTGAAGCAGAAACTCAATGGAATGAAACGAAAAATTTTTTCAACAGAACTCTAGTCGTGAAATTGATTTTCTCACAGCAAGTTGATTCTCCGAAATATTTTTGCGTAGAAATTTTGTATTATCAAATCGATTTAGTCGACCAACTGAACAATTAAAAGTCTCGAAATTCTTATATCACTGCTCACTTCCATGGCTCCATGAACTCGTCAACATTTCCCCACAAATCTGAGAGCTTTTTGGCATGACTTTTTCAGCCATTCAGAAATTACTTTGAACTGCAAGTTCTGGTCCTGTAGTAAGTTGTCACTGAGAGAGACAAAAGTCGAACAATATCATCATACAGTATGATGATTTGTGCATATTTTTAGTGGGGAAGCCCAAAAATAGGAAGAGAGAGGTGGTTAAATAAATTTGGCTTTTCTCAGTGTCTTTGTTAGAAGGACCTCAGAGAGGAGGAAAAACTATCATTTTTGAGAATCGGTTTGAAGTTGTAACGAATATTTCCTTATATTCAACTCTCTATAACCGAGTATTTTTACTGCCTTTAGCATTGGCTATTTGAAAATCACTTGCGTATCACTCGTTATAACGGACTTCTACTGTATTTAAACGTAATAATATGATTGGAAATATGTATTGTATAAAATTTAAAATTCATTTATTTTCAGTTGAAAAAATTAGAAAGGTTCATTAAAGTTGAATTTAAATTTATGCGAGATTTATATTGAATTATTTCACATGAAATCGTCAATTAAAATAGTTGAAAATCAAAGCATGTGTCTGTGCATGTTTGTTTACAATTCAATTTTTCTCACCATCGTCATTAGCAGCCACGAAGAAACCATCGGGGTCAATCTTATACCAAGTGTGCACAGTGTCCGTGCTCTCGGCGAGTCCCGTTTCTTTCCAGATATCGATCACCTGAGGGATATCCTCAGGTTTCATGAGCCGGACTTGGAATTCCAGGCTGTCGCTGCCGTCCATTATGTCGAGCGTGGTGGTGGGAACTGGATCTGCTTCTGGAAGTATTTTCCCCGCCGGTTTTCCTTACGCCTTATCTCTCTCCTTCCGTTGCATATTCTCTTCCAAAGGCAGCAAGAGAGAGAGACCTTGCCAATCTCTCTCCAAACCCTTCCCCGTCTCTTTCCTTCAGCCAGAGGTTTGCCTGTAAAAGTCCGGAAGAGGAGCTTTGGCGACGGAGTAGAAGTTGAGTTCCTCGCCAAGACAATAGACAATAATTTGAGCTTGAATAAAAAACAAAAATCAATCCAATAGAAAGTTTGCTAAACACAAAGCCATCAAAGACGTGAAAAACTGAAAATTTCAAAAAAAATACCGATTGCAAGTAGTCGTATAATAATCATGGGCGGAGATACGGGGGGGGGGGGGGCATGGAGGGCATCGTCAAAGGTGGAGTCGACTGATCTAATGTATATATATGAATTGACATCATCATCATCGTGCCCCCCCCCGCAGACTTCCAAGTCTATTTCCGCCTATGATAATAATCCCACGATCAGCCTAAGCGAAGAAATGCATAATCATCTGAATCTTTTCGTGAATGACGTGACTGTTTTTGAAATTCTTCTTCTACGCCATAAACCAGGGCTGCCTGAATAGTTGTGACAAAGGTGCCTATAAAGGGTATTTTTAGGTGGTTTCGAGGCTACGTCATATCTCTGACAGCACTGCTCTATCAGTGAAACACGTTCGCCTTGGGATAACCCTCCATACCTTCAACACGATACTTGCATGGTATGAAAAAATTCAAGCATTCACCATTTTCACTTCAAAATATGTAAGACAGGTGACAGCATCATAAAGAACACAAAACACGCACAACTCTGACAACATGAATACATTAGGGTCACACATTTACACTTACATAATAAGTTCCTGCATTTACCGATTCGTTAGAAATTCCGCAGAGTAATGTGTACAAAGTGCGTGTACGGTTAAATAGTACATGTAGAGGTGTCGGGGGCGATCAGGCTTATAAAATGTACATTGCATAACGATTTTTCATATTAAAGCTACAATTTCTAATGTAAATAAGATGGAAAAGCGTTAATAAGTGATTCAGCATTAGTTTATTCTCTTCTCACCATCTCCGACGTGTTTGTGATTTTGTATTACTGTTGTACACGTGTTTACCATTGGGGGTTGATTCAGCGTGTGGATTCACTGCACGTTCTTATATTTTTCGCAATCCCTCTGTCATTAACCTCTTTGCGATCACAGACGTAATATTGCATCCAAACGCTAGTGGAATAAATTCAAGCAACAGTTCACTTTGTGCATTTTTCTTTTCTCTCTCTTCACCCATCATGAATCGTTAACCCAGGGATTCTTAACTTATGGGGCTGGTTCTTAACCCATAACCCCTAACTTAGGGGTTCTTAAAAACTTGGGTGGCCGGGGCTCCCGTGATGGGTCGTTATCTAAATCTACTAACAACCAGGGACTCTGAGCTATGGGTTCCCTGCTCAAATGTGATTCGCAGGGGCTTCCGAGAAGCGTCGTACAAATACACTTGCACAGTCAGAGATTCTTGAGCAATGGATCACGAACCTACCTTTATTCGTTGGGGATTCCGAGTTGGGTCGTGAAAATCCATTAAGGCAGGGGCTCGAGCTATGGGTCACAATCCAGACATGATTGGCTGGGGCTTCCTACATGGAAATCCACTAACAGCCAAGGTATCCTGAGCTATGGGTCGCTAACCAGACTTGCTTACAGCAGGGGCTTCTGAAATGGGTCGTACAAATTCATTTACAGCCAGGGGCCCTTGAGATTGTGGCTCAAGACCTAGACATGATTCGCAGGGGATTTCGAGAGAAGTAGTAAAAATCCACTTACAGTCCTGTTATAAATGCACTTATTACATCGCTGAACTCACTATAATTTCGAGAAACAAAGTCATGTGGGTCGCGAAGCTGATCTTATTGCTGATTTTGGGTAGCGGCAGGAAAAGGTTAAGAACCCCTGTAGTAACCCAATCAACTGAAGTTCCTTTTTCTTTCCCTCCTTTATGGCTATACATTCCTGTTAATGATTTTTTCCCGCACATATGATGTGTCCTTCTACTGTATGCATGTAAGAGCGAAAGAGTGCACGTAGAGTGAGGGTGAAAAAAGATAAAAAAAACAACTCTTATCTATCTTACCTATTATACTCTTTTTTCTTTTATGTAATTAGGTTAGGACAGAGTTACCAGAATTATCGTCGATTCATCAAACAGAGCTAATCCAACTTTTCTGAAAAAAGCGTGTACGTGAAGTGAAACCTCCCAACAACGGCCACTAACGGAAAATGTGGCCATTATTGGGATTTTACCGTTGTTAGAGGTTCAGTATTTCTGAAGAAAAAAAAAAGATTGCACGTAAGTTTATAACAATCCATGCATAAAATGAGATGCTGTTTTGTAGCATTACGAGTATGACGTTTACTTTGCATCGAAGATGCATGAATTTTGCATGGAGGTCTTTAATTTGTGATTGGATACTTTATTTTTCCTTGTTAATTTCATCAAGATAATAAACTGTCAAGTTCTAGAGGAAAAATACAACAGTTTTTGGCAAAAATAGGAAATTTCTTGGACAGAAATGTGCATAGTACTACGACTACGCTGTAATCCTTGTATCCGCGAACATGCATTCTTCAGTAGATGGGCCCTTGTGGGAACCATGATCATCACTCACAGCAGTGGAATTAACGTGCATTTAACGAATTAAACGTGAAACATAATAAAGGGGGCGTTAATTTGGGGGTATCTTTTTTGGTTCGAACAACCCACGGTTCTCTTATGAGTTGAATGGTGTCATTATCCCGGACACTCCCGGTCACCGATTTGGAAATTCTCATTGACGAGCGACTTAAGTTTTCTGAACATTGTTCAGCGGTGGTCAAAAAAGCGAATAGAATGCTTGGTCTCATTTTCAAAAAGGTCTCTTCGCGTTCTCCTAAAGTCATTCTTCCGCTTTTTCGAGGCTTAGTTCGTCCTGGACTGAAGTATGCTGTGAGGTTTTGGAGACCATACCTACAGAGGGACATAGAATTGGTTGAAGGGGTTGCAGAGAAGAGCTACGCGTGTCCTTATTGGCACACGGGGATTGAGTTATGCAGAGAGACTTCATTTTTTGAATATGTTCACATTGGATGAACGCCGGTGTCGAGGAGATATGATCGAAGTGTTCAAAATTTTCAATGGGATGGATAGGATGGACCATGAACTTTTAGTACACCGTCAATTGACTGTTTTTACAAGGGGACACCAGTATCGATTGGTGAGGGACAATGCAAGGTTATGGTGTCGCAGGGAATTTTTCTCTAATAGGGTTGTTAATAAATGGAATAGCTTACCCCCGGAGGTAGTAAATTGTAACACAATTGACACGTTCAAAAAGAAATACGATAAACATGTTGGGGTAAATTGAGAAGCTATTCATACTTAGAATAAGACAACCATAAGTATTCTTTATTGGCATTGTATAATATTTTATCACATGTATATATTGTTTATAATTTGTGTTAATTGCATTTTTAATTGGGTTGCTGTATTTTTGAAATGTATGACATCCATATTTTTATGGGCATCTTTTTATCAGCCACCTCGTTGGGCATTTTGCCTGCTGTGGCGTTGTATTTGTATTGAAGCAGGGGTGGCTTGAGCTTACCGGCCGTCCGGGTGCTTAGGCTTTGCACCATTCATTATATAATTGTATACACTTGCACATCCTGTAAAGAACAATAGAGTATAACGATTCAACTTTTATTAAGAAATTTATTTGCCACCTCTTGAAGAACCTATTGCTTATGTTTTATGTTCGCAGGGTTCAAGGAAGAAAAAACTCCTTCAGAGTGAATTTTGAGGGATATTTTCTTATGACTTGCATCATTTTTCTTTCATTTTCATGTCCGAAATTTTTGTTTGGAGGATGACCTTAATGTTAATTCAAAGGGATGCGTTCTGTTCCAAGAAAATGTGACAGTTGTTCAGAGGTTATCGTTGTTCGAAAGTGATTATTCTTGGTATCAACATATATATTTGTACGCTCCAAGAGAGAAATATTCTACCTGTTTCCATAGCTTAGTTAGTAGAGCACTCGCTTGGAAAACTAGAAACCAGGGGTCCAGTCCCCGAGGGGGAGGGCGGGAGTTAGAGATGAATTTCTTCCTTGTAATCATCATCTCCAAAAACATAACCAGTCTTTCGAGGAATCTTGTATTAATAAGTGGAGAGGGCATTTCTAGACGCGTGTAACACTGCCTCAAATCATTACAAACGTCAATTTTGGGGCATCAAAAAGTGTCGGCATATGAACTGTACAACGGTCCGTACTTAATATGGACTTCCGGAGCCCAAGGCCCACTCGAGTGGACTTCGATGACTTCGGGGCACAAAAATATGCACCTCGCCTGGGTTCGCCAGCAGTGCCATTGACGACTGGAAACACGTTGCCTGGTCTGACGAGTATGCGTTTTCAGTGTGTCCTGATGGACGGGTATGGAGAAAACACACAAAACCCAAGGACCTCGCATGTCAACAGGAGACTGTTCAAGCTGGCAGAGGCTCTGTCATGGTATGGGACGTGTGTAGTTGGCATGATATGGGACTCCTCATAAGGCTACAGACGACTCTGCATGGTGACCAACCAATACGTAAATGCATGTCCTGTGTGCATTCCGACGGGCTTGGACAATGCCAACGGGACAATACGACACCACATACGTCGGAAGTTGATACTGAGTGGCTCCATTCCCCTGACTTCAGCATTTTACGTATAGGCCACCCAAATCCCCAGACATGAACATTATTGAGCGCATGTAGGGTACCCTGCAACGTGTTGTACAAAATCAGCTCGCACCGTTGTGGAACAGTGGACTGCCCTGAGAGAATCATGGCGTGAATTGCCTTCAGGATAACTTCACACATTAGCGGATATGCTGCAGCAGACGTGGGTGCTCGAGGGGAACCTAGTCGATGTATATTAGGTGGGTGTATCAGTTTTTCTGGCACTTCAGCATAGAACGAAATCAATGATGAAGATGGTGGTGAAGATAAACTTGAAGAACGTGATCAGCATTGTGTCACTAAGCAAGAAAGTTCTCAAAAGATCTACTACTGCAGAAGAAACACGCATCAATCTTGAAGTTCATTATCAGGAATGTTTTGGTGACACAGTGGTGGTGGTGGTTGGCTGAAGTTGGTTTTCTGCGGTTTTCCAACTTCGAGGCGCGAATGTGAGCCGGTTCCCCCATTTGAAAAAGTCTTGCCACAAAGAGCAGGCAGACTACTACGTGATTTTCTATACCATAAAAAATTGAAGCATTCGCCATCTTCACTTAAAAATATGAAAAACAGATGGCAGCACCAGCAAAATACGAAATGAAAACAAATAAAACTCCGACAACATAGATACGTTAGGGCCATATGCATACACACACACATACAACATATTCCTGCATACAAACAATTTGTTAGAATTTCCGCTGAGGAATATGTGTACGAGGAACATGTACGGTTAAATAGTTTCAGAAATATTTAGATTTTGCAGATATTTTGAAAAGAACAGGCAGAATGTTTGAATCCCATTAACACTTTAAACGACAATGACGAAATATCTCGTCTCCATAAAAGCCCCTTATTTTGGCACCGACAAGCCCAGATATTTTGTTAAAAACTATTTCTCAATGGAAAACTTTTCTTTATACCCCCCTCCGCCTCTAAAAATCGGAAGAAAGCCTACTTCCTTAAAAAAGATATGGCATTTTGAGGGAAGTGTTTAGTGACTTCTAATTGCCACTTACAGTATAAATCGTACGCTTCAACAAGATTAGGTGAATTTCTATTAGCTTGACGTTATTGTATGTATTGTGTCGAATTCGACTCAGTGTGAAAAGGTTATTAGTGGATTGATGGTGTAAAAGGAAGTAAAGGATATCCAGGATATATATCCACATACATAGTAAAGATATCGCCAAGACGGAATAAACTGCCAAGAAAAGAGTCGAGCTGCAAGAGCAGTGTGATGAACGTCTCGGCCATCTGTTGAATATGTGTGGAGCGGGCAATGGAAGTTTCTCCTCTTCCCACCCTGGAAATGCCAAGGTCACCGCGATAGTCCGTCCGTCTCTCTCTCTCTCTCTCTGCAGCAGTAAAAACAAAAATGTCCTGGAAATGAAAAATTATATCGACGGGAAAAAGAATTTCAGGAGGACTTACACAGAAATATTGAAAAAGAAGAAGAAGCATAATTAGTATTTTTCCCCTTAATTAATTATTATACCTCCTTCTATCTCCTTAATAAACACCCCCCACGATAAAAAAATAATCGCGCGAGAAATTTCCCTCAATTTTCTCCAGCTCTCACTTTCGACGGATAAATATAATTAAGATTTTCTCTATATATTTTTACGTACAAGTTGAGCTCGGTTATAACGGCAGTTATAGACCAAGAAACTCTGCCGTTAAAACCAAGGTTTTTTAGGATATTGGTATGAATATACAGAGTGAGCCAAAAGTGATGCGTTTTAAAAATTTTGTATTAAACCAACCAAGGATGCAAAGATGTTTACGAGGATCATATGCTATCTTATTTAAGTGGTGTATAATCCATCCTTTCAATCGAATTCTTGAAGGGAAACGAATTCAGAGGAGAATTTTGCTGACGTTACGGCGCAAGATTCATGATCTCCAACTAGCTCTTTACGTGTTTACGAATATTTACTAATATCTTTAACATTATTCCTTTGCTTTTACTGAATATAGCAGGGGTTCTTAACCTTTTTCAGCCGCGACCCTAATTCAACAAACAAATCAGCTTCACGACCCATGGGACTGTTTGATTTCAAAAAATTAATGAAACCAATGATGCAATAAGTACATTTATAACAGGGCTGTAAGTTGGATTCGTACGACCCATCTGAAAAACCTCCTGCGAATCAAGTTGGAGACGTGATCCATAGCTCAAGAATCACTGGCTATAAGTGGATTTTTAAGATCAATTTCGGAAGCCCCCGAGTATTAAACTTAAGTGGTGACCCGTACATCAAGAATCACTGGCTTTAAATGGATGCATACGACCCTTATCTGAAGATCCCACACATCAAGTTTGGGTCGTAACCCATAGTTCAAGAATCCCTGGCTGTAAATGGATTTCTACAGCTCATCTCGGAAGCCCCTGGGAATCGAACTTAAGTGTTGACTCATTGATCAAAAATCCCTGGCTGTAAATAGATTCATAAGACCAGGATCACAACTAGAGGCTTGGTCAGATGGGGGCAAGCACGCATTTTGGTACCCCCTTAATGTTGAAGTAGAGATAACAGGACTAAATTTGTGCCCTCTCACGTCCGGCGCACCACAGACCCGCTTGCGACCCTGCATACGACCCTTCTCGGAAGAACCTACGAATCAACTGTGGGTCGTAGTACAAGAGATTTTGATTGAAGATGTATTTGTACGACCTATCTCGGAAGCCTTTGAGAATCAAACTTGTGTAGCGACTCATGTATCAAGAATCCCCCGACTGTAAGTGGATTTGTACGACCCAGGCCGATAGCCCATGTGACCCAAGTTTGGGTCGTCACCCATAGATCAAGACTACCTGACTGTAAATGAATTCGTACTACCCTTCTCGGAAGACTGGCGAATCACGTTTTGGTCGTGACCAATCGCACACGAGACCCTAGTGTTAATGAATTTGAACGACCCATCTCTCTCTCTCTCTCTCTCGGAAGACATTCTTGCGACTCAAGTTGGGGTCGCGACCCATAGGTTAATAACCCCTGATATATTGCGTCCCCTCTCCAGAGGTGGATTTATTATTTTTACCGCCTGTGGGCTACACGGATTTTGCCGTCCTTCTCCCATTCTAGTCTGATTTTCTTGACCACTCATTCCTCGGATTCGCCTCCCTGTACTACAACCCACTTGTTCTCCGTCCTAGACACGTCTCTGTCTCTAAGTCACTCTTTTGGTCATTCACATGCCTGTAAGTTGTTTTTTGCCCTCACGTGCTTGTATGCGGTTTTGGGCACGCTCACATGTTTGTATATACAAGGTCACTCTGTTGGTCACTCACTGATCTGGTTCCTCACTGTCTAGGTGAATCTTTCCGCCATGCATATGTTCTAGGTCAGTGTTTCTTAACTTTTTTCAGCTCATGGCCCCCTATGGATCACATTTTTTTCTCATGCCCCCCCCCCCATGTCCTATCCAGGGCCCCTCTACCCTCATCCAAGAGTGAGATACTTTCTATTTTTTTTTATTATGATGGAATTTAAGTAAATCAGATCAATCTCTGAAATCCTGGCTAAGCACGAATTCAAATGGTGGATTATCATCTCTCCCAGGAGTCAAATTATACTGTAAAAAACGGTCTGTGTAAAATACGGGACGATCCAACCAACATGCACGATAAATCGACCCTCCCAACACATCAACCGTTGCTCTGGCAGCCCTCCATACTTAGCTGGAAGTAACAGCTTACATATGAAAATCATGGTACCAGATCCCATATATGGCAGTCCCCCCCCCTCCCTCCATTATAGATATGAAGACCCGGGTCATGCCCACATAGACCCAAGGGTTAAGATGCCCCTGGTTTCATGGACGGATCTGATGAATTCTGAAAGTAGAAATATTTTTTAACCATGTTTCACTTTCAATGCTTTTCTCTTCACAGCTCTCCGACTCCCTTCACCACTTGTCGTGAATAATCTTTCTTCTGATTTTCTCCTTGCCCCCCCCCCCAGAATATCCCCAGGACTGCAAGGGGGCCATATGGCCCCAGACTGAGAACCACTGTTCTAGATTATTTTTTTTTGTCGCCCACTGACCTGTTCCCTCCCTCTTCAGGACACTCTTTAAGTCATTCACATGCTCACGCACTCTTTTGGTCACTCACATCCTCACCCACTCTTTTGGTCACTCACATGCTTGCACATGTGAACTCTTCTGTTCCTTCATAAGCTTGCAAACTCTCTAGGTCACGGGTTTCCAACTGGATTTCCGTGGAAGTGTTTTTTGGGATCCTACGAACGAAAATACTACGCAACGAAAATTCCGGAACCAAAACAGCTCTCAAAGAAGAAAACTTTCTTGTTACTAACACTCGCAAAGCTGTTGTTCTTTTATTAACGAGATGCTTTAAAAAAAATCAGACCGCCCTTGGATGACTCAACAACTCAAGAAACAGTAAAATACATTTATAACAAAAATACCAACGTCGGTATATCAGGGATCCTTTTTTTCAGATAGGGGGACACATTGTCTTTTATTTCACCTATACTGACCTGTTGTTTCTCTGCGCACAGAATCTGTGCATATAATCACAAAGTAACACAATACTAAGATTTTTTTTTTCCCCGAGCAGCAAAAAAAAAAAAATAATAATAATAATAATAATAAATCTCTGTACACACCACAGAGTAATAATACTATAGAGTGCGCGCGAGGGGTTACAATGTGAAGCAAAGATCCGGAGTCACGTGATTCCGGTCGAAAGGCTGGTCAGGGAATCTCGCTGGCAATGCTTTCCTTATGGCTGTTCGTATGACGATCTCCAAGTGCTGTCTTATTTTTCATTAGAATGGTCACCACGTGTGCAGCTTTCGGATGTTCTGAACGGTTTAGGAAAGGAGGAACATTATCCTTTCACAAAGGAATACTTTTTTGCTTATTCCCCTTCTTATAAATTAAAAATTGGAATATTAAATTGACGATGCAATGGATTTCTGACGTAATCTCAGTTTCTAACGACTCCATTTTGGATTTAATTCAATTAAAGTTCCAAGTTTTGGTAAAATTCAAATGTCATGAATCATTATTAAATGTTTTAATAGAATTTTTGGCAATAAGTGATTGAAATTGTGAGTTTTATGAAGTTTTAACTGAAATATACGTCTCCGCAAGATTTGGCGAGATTTGGCGAGCTAGTGAGTTCATTCGAGTTTTGCTCAACTTGGAAGAAAATATGCTTTTCAGATGGAGAAATTTATGAAAAATATTCTATTTAAATAGAATGTGAGGAAAACTTCCCCCCCCCCTCTAGACAATTGCAGTTTTGCATAAAAATGCATAACAACCTCTAAAAATAATAGTATTTTTACCCCTCTTCGTAACGGTTATGTTTGCATATGCTGATAAATACAGCAAAAGCCAACATGAACTAAGCCGATGAAAAAAAATCTCTCTCTATCTTCGCATTTATTATTAATTTAATTTTTATGGCGAAATATGTGTAGTGCACGCATCTCATACGGACAGAACTAAGTTGTTGAAATAAAGTGATATTTCAGCATGGATTTTTTCCATATTCATTAAACTTACTAACTTCATTTTGAGAATTATTCGATTCATTCGTAAAAAGTGATAAATGCTACGAAATTCATCAAACTTACTAAAAATATTGGTAATTATGCATATATTTACCAACTATTATGCATAATTTCTGAAGATAACGCGCACTACGGATTTATCAAATTTACAGTAACATAAACATTATATATTTGTTGTATACAATATTTTGTTTCCTGTGTGTGTATAGATATTTAGAAAGCTATTAAAAACTGTGCCAAAAAAATTTATTTCATGAAATTTATACTGTTTATATTCACTTCCTTCAAATATTATATATTCAATTAAAATTTAAAAACCCATGTGTTAAGAAATTATTAAGAATTATCACTTAATGGAAAATAAATAAATTCCGTTTTCCAATATTTGTTTATTTTATAGAATTTATTTTTTCAAATCTGATACTCCCTAAATATTTCACATAAAAATGAGTGAAATTCATTGAAAAAATGAAGGAAAGTTTTCATCAACTTGATCGAATTGAGTCAAATTTCGTTACAGCAACATCCTAGCTTCTGCGAAAACGCGCCAAATGTAATAGCGCAGAACCTGTTCTTTCCCCGACAATACTGCTCATCTTTTCTTCACGTTCGACAAGTTTTATGAATAGCGTGCGCGGTCTATTTATATCTTAAGTCTATGGTACACACACACACAAGCATTATTCTTATTATCAGACCTCAAACGTTCATATTGAGAATCATCATGAAAAAACGGTGCCTTTGTTTGTTATTTTTGTCCGTAACCAATATACGGGTAAAAATAAAATTTTATCAGTAAGAATGTGACTTCTCTAGGAAATATTGCAAATAAGTGTACAGTACAGTATTATATTGCATGTGATAAACATCAATGAATTGGAACCCCTTCTGTCACTTGTCAAATAAAATTGTTACAATTCTTCAATTGAAATTGATGACCAGTTTCTAATAAATGCGTTGCATGTAAAAAATAAATACAATATACAAATACAACAGGCAAATTGCCCAACGAGGTGGCTGACTTAAGAACATCATGGATCCCCGAGCCATTTTTTGGATGCCATACCTACTACTGCTACACCACACATGCACCCCGCCCACACAACCCCCCCCCCCCGCGGAACCCCCAACGAATCGGTACATGCGGGAATGTGCGTGTACATATGATATTAATAAATATGTTGTAAGTAACAATATATTAATTGAATTGTCAAACTTGCTTCAAAACTTTAACAGTTGTTTTCCGTGCAAGGTATATTAACGTTAGTACAACACGTAAAACTCACCTAGTTGAAGTCAATATGGTTATTTTTTCCGCATTCTAGATTTTTATTGTTATAATTTCATTATTTTTTTTTCCTTATTATTATTTTTTTTTTTATATGAACAAGTAATGCATCAAATTTATGTGATATTGCAATTGATGTGATTACAATACAGAAATGGTGTGTATCATGTCTTCATTATAACTTTTTCTTTGACGTTCTTGATTATGGTTATATGACTGATGTCGGTTCTACAGTGCCTGTACTGCTGATTGAGCTTGTTTACACAAAAATCTTGGCATGAACTAATCTTTTATTGATTTGAACATCTCTGATTGGTGTCTCTCGATTATGTAAAATTTTATAATGGTTGGAGTTTTTGGGTAGCATATCATCAGCTACTTATGACATTTCTCCCTTGTTCTTCGATTGTGTTGCGTTTTATCTCGATGAGCATTAATTTCGCAAAGATTTGTGAATTATATATTCTCCTGGCTCTTTCATTCCCTACACACACATACCACCCCTGGTGATCTGTAAGTCGGCAGACAGCCTGCAAAGGCTGGGCAGCGACGGAAACGATCAATTCTAGTCTGACCTAGATGAAGTAATTAAGATTGAATGAAATTATGTGCGTTTTAGTCATTGTTATTTACCGGGTACAAAAATCAACCGTTAAAATTTTAAAGCAAACTCTTGAAAATTTAATTAATATTATTATTTATAAAGTATCTCTATCAATATACCATACCACATTGATTTTTTTATACACAGCACATAAATCAGAAACTGGTCATCAATTTCAATCGAAGCATTGTAATAGTTTTATTTGATAGATGTCAGAAGAAGTTCATTGACGTTTCACTCATGTAATATAATACTGAACTCTGTGTACTTGTTTTCAATATTTTCTATAAGGTACATTTTTACTGATAAAATTTCATTTCTACATGTTTGTTGGTTATGGACAGAAGTAACAGAGAAAGACAATTTTTTTTCATGGCGAATACGTTCACAAAGGATGGAAATTTGGGGGCCTGAGAAATCTTCCGTGAGATTTTTTTTTTTGCTACGCCGAAAAAATCCCATTAATGTAATAAGGTAGCGTGTGTGTTATTTTGTGATTATGCGCAGATTCTGTGAGCAGAGAAACAACAGGTCTGTGCAGGTTAAATAAAAGAGAATGTGCCCACTATATATGGGAAAAAAAAGTTAAACATATTTCATGTAGGAATAAAATTTTTCCTTTTTGCGAGCATCTCTGTGCTTACAATGAGTAGTAGTGAAATGTGTGTTTCTGGGCCGTAGAAGTTCTATGGGGGATGTCGCATTTCTCTCTACTATTGTCACAACTACTCTCCCTTAGAAGCTTCTACGGCCCAGAAACGCACATATCATACACCGCGAGGCAATTACTCGGTCTTCTAAAAGTGCGGGTAATCTAAACATTATTTACTTTTTTTCATAGCTTTCCAAAAGATGCCAACTTGTCTCCCTGCTTTTATAAGAATCATTCTATCGCACTAACTGGATTATGAAAAAGACCGAGAAAAGGAAACGTGATCGGAGAATATCAGACACACGCAGTTGTTCTATTCAAATAAAAAAAAGCAACCGGGAGTGTCACGCTTGTTGATTACACTAACGTAATGGGGAGTTGCCTCTCACTCTCGCGGTGTATATGTGCGTTTCTGGGCCGTAGAAGCGTCTATGGGAGAGTAGTAGTAAAATATGACAGTAGTAGAGAAATGAGACGTCTCCCATAGAAGCTTCAACGGCCCAGAAACGCACATTTCACTGCTACTACCATGGCCTCCACAACTTGGGTACTACTACCATGGCCTCCACAACTTGGGCCCAGACTCCCTAGACCAGCGTTTCTCAACTATATTATTCACTAGCTATAGTACCCGGCACTGCCCGGGTTTTCTTCAATGAGGCTTTTTGGATCACGTGATATCATCCTCTCTCTTTCTTTGAGGGACATACAAACCGTGTCCAAGTTAACCAATATGGCGACTTCCTGCGGAACTCATGAAAGAAACAAATCTAGATTAAAGAAACATATCAATGAATAGTTTTTTTTCTTTTTAAGGGGCACTGTAGGTATTTCGATCCCCCCCCCCCCCCGCTTGAACTTCAAGTTATCTATTTCTGCCTGTTTCTGCTTCCAAAAATGCTTGGTTAAAGTTGCGGAATTTCTTCGATGTACTTTACGGGCCCATAATTGATTTTATTATTTATTAGTTAATTATATGTATTTATGCAGTTGAATATTAAAAGACAATACGAAGACATTATTTTTCATGCTTGAGAAGATATGAATAAAAAGTTGAAATCAATATTATTGCCTGGATATCTCCAACTCAGAAGTAGGTCCAGCTAATTACTTCATATTTAATTTTCTGGGCTTCGTATATCTCTAAGCGAATTCAATGTTTCAGAAATCGAGAATTCAATGCATTTTTAAAATTATTGATGTGGCGGAAAACCCCACTGAATTTCCACATTTCAGCAGTAAAATCGGCAATTTTACCCCCAAAGTGATGCTGATGATGATTCTGACGTCTATTCAGAAAACTCTCATTACTTGGAAGATTGAAAAAGTGGCAAACCATTGTAACACGTCTGAAACGCATCGCTAGGGAACCACGGTAACCAAGTAAACGTTCCGAAAGTGATTGTAGAGGCCCAAAAAACATTGTCGCCCGACAGTTTTTTTGCCATTTGGGGCACTTGCCCTGCTCTGACGAATTTTTAAAGTAGCCTACGGTTCATTCCCGGTCTTGTTCGGTACATATGCAAAATCTGGCAACGATCGGCCTAAAACTGCAGATTGGTGTAAAAAGAACAGACATACATACTTTCACATTTATATATAAGATACTGGGCCGCGAGTGATTAGTCGTTTCATTAGTCCTCATTCCTTTTCCGTTGGTAGTGTGTTTGACGGGCCTTAGTTCGACTCACAAAAATGAATGAAACGGGGCCGCGGGCCTGAAAAGGTTGAGAACTACTGCCCTAGACTGATATCTTTGGCCTCCTCTATATAGTGAATTTTTAGCATAAATACTAACAGTAAGATTTTCCCCGAGGCCCCGTGCTAGAGCTCTCCCAGCCCTACCCTTGTGGGGGTCAAGGTGTTCACTTAAACCATTGAGGATGGATGCTTGATTTCGTACTCAGGATTTGTTCTACGACAACTGAGATGAATACACTATGATTCAATGATTTGAATTATAATTATTTCAGTTAAAGCCATGTGTCAGTTCTTGTAAGAGTGCTTTTCTTCTGGTGATGGTTACAATCAATGCTCTCGATTCGTGAATATACCTCCCAATAAGGTCACAATGCTCCAACGTCGTGGCTACGCATTAACTTAAAGCCGGTTTTTCCTAGGAGTAGAATTTCTGCGTCATGTGTGCAGCGTGAAAACGTTGATTGGTTTAAAAACCTGAAATTCAGGTTTTTTGACCAATCAGTGTTTTCACGCTGCACGCGCTGTAGAAACCTGCTCCTAGGAAAACCTGGCTTTAGGACCATCTTAAGTGCATCATGGGGTATCCCAGGCAAGTGATATTCAGGTGCCCCCCTATCTGGATGAAATTCACGCCTACAAATTTACATATTTTCTCCTGAAAATCATATGGCCGGATCTCAAATAATCACAAGACCCTCGTATGCATCCGAGGCGCCCGTGTGAGGCCCAAGCGTTAAAAAATCACCGAGTCTTCTCTTATCACTCTACAAAATATTGAAAATTCCCATTTGCAAAGACAAAAGGTGGAGGGAAGGAATCTTAGAAGTTCATTGAGTTCTGTAAAACAGCTCCATTATCAACAAGGGTTCTACGGAACAGCCTTATAACTATCAAGGGTTCTGCGAGAAGTTTTATGTTAGAAATCCCTGCTCTAGGTCGCTCACTGACCAAGGCCTTTGCTTTCTAGGCAGAGGTGGATTTAGGGTTTCACCGGTTATGTGCAAAACATGTATTGCCGTCATTCTAAAATTGTACTTATTAATGGTGAATATGAGTTTTTTGTCGGGTGGGGGTCTCCATCAGAAGGGAGGACTTGAAGTTGAACTTGCTGTTGTTTTTTTTTTTTTTGAGATGGCTTCCAGGAGAAGAAGGCCTCCGGAAAAAGATGTACAGTCGATTCCCGTTTTAACGAACACCGTTATAGAGAAATTCTCTTTTCAAATTTTGTAATCCCCCAGATAAATTTACATAGGCTCGTGTAAAAAAAACCAGTTTGGAATACACATAGTGATGTGTGGGCTGTATGAAATAAAATGGTACTTGCAGAAAAGGGGCCAATTTCAATTTTTGGCATTGGGTTCTTGTGGATGACCTCAAATTTGCAAGGGGTAGTACAAGGACAAGCTGTAAGAGGAAGGACAAGGACGAGGTCCTAAAAATGCACCATGTATCTCATTAACCGTTCGTCGTAGAGGTATGGTTTCAATTTAAAAAACTGTGTGCTCGAAATTCGTTCAGAAATCACCCTGTACCAGTTTTTTTTTTGGGGGGGGGGTGAATACAGTGTATCACAAAATAAAAATCTGAAGTTTTATATGTAGACCCTGTCCTTAAAAATCCAACTGCAAAGTTGCTGCCCTGTCTCTTCTGAAGCCAAAAAAAAAAAAAAATAATCACATTCCAAACGTAATATTCGTAGAGATATTTTAATTCAAAAAATCGGTGAAAAATTGGGAAAGAACAACACAAATGAGGGGAAAGGAGCGTTAGTTTTTGCTGTTATTTTCCACCTCCTAGCCGATTTTCGAACTAAAATATCTCAGCGAACACTTGGAAGCATCAAAGTTTTTTCTTGTTTTCAGGAGAGACAGAGCAGCAACTTTCCAATTGGGTTTTTTTAAAACAGGGTGTCCGTATAACAATTTAGATTTTCTTTTTACTTTGTACACTATATTTTCACTATATTTACACACTATATTTTCACTCTCAAAACTGGTACAGTGTGATTTCTGAACGCATTTTGAGTATTTTTCAGTTCAAAACGAATTCATCTACGACAAACGGCTGATGAAATAAAAAGGCCGCATTAAGACCTACAGGAAACCCTGTATATTTATGCCTAAGCAAAAGAATCAAACTACTTTTATCAATATCACATCATGTAACTTTTCACAAGTAGAAACCTATTCTACACATTAGTGCAAGTCCGGTGTTTTCGATAAAATTTTAAAAATAAAAATAATTAAAGATTTGCTTAAATTTATGTTTTCCTCATTGTATTTTTTTGAATATCAATAATGCAAAAACATATTAAAAATTCCAAAAAAAAAATTAATTTTTGGGTCCGAAATGGATAAAACCTTGGAAATTCTGTTCCACAAAACTTTCCCTGTTTCACCAATTGCATCGCCATTATCCAATATTGTAATCGTTTACTGCTGTGTTTTTTCTCCATTCGCGTGTTGCACACATTACACAAAGGAATGCAAAGAGCTTCGAGTTGAAGAGCGAATGAAATTAGCAGAGGAAAGATCCCAGAAGTTTGGCTCCTATTCCTGATCCAAACAGGAGTTTGGGATAGAGAGTCAATGGAGTGTGTATTCGGGAAGTGAAGTAAGATGACAGAGGACGGTGTTGGAGAGAGAGAGGGTGTAGGCAAGAATTCCTAGATTCTCGGCCGGAATTTTCATATCACCGCTGATAAGAGCCCCTTTCAAACAACCCGGCTCTCCTCTGAATGTTCTCCAGAATAAAACGCGAGAAGGGAAAGAGAGGAATTTAATATTTAGGGTTGCCGCAACTGGGCTTGTCCAAGATATTAAAAGCTATCGCACGAGGACTTTTCCCCTCTTCATAGCGGAAAACTTTCCGAGTTAAATTTTTTTTTAAATTGAAGAATTAATTAATCGGGATAAGCAGACAGTAAAAAGAAACTATGTGAAATTTATGATAAACATTTTTTTTATTATCGTAAATTAGGGGTCCACGGACCCCTTTGGGGTTCTTGGATAGGTTTAATTTGTTCCGTGGCCTTGGATGATGAAGAAATTTACTTGGTTTTGCATTATTTTATACTGAATATTATACCGTAAAGGAGGTCCATGGCATCGCCCCACAAGGGTGAGAGATCCAGATCGGGGGCACGAGATAATTCTAACCATTTCTTGTTGTTTTTTGTAATTATGCAAGTTCGTAACATGTTTCCTCCCGCATTTTTTGTATTTAAAAAGTTCGAAAAACATGTGTTTACTCTCCCATTTTTGTAATTACGCAAGCTAACAACATGTTTTCTCTCCCACATTTTTGTAATTATGCAATTTCGCAACATGATTTCTCTCCTATTTTTGTATCCGAGCAACACCGGGTATTTTTGTTCAAATTAAATAGTCATTAATTAGAAAAATATTAATTTTATTTTCATATTTAAATTATTTTTCGAAATTCGGATTCATATTGTACCTACATGTTTGATACCAAACCGAACAATGATAACTTAAAAATTGGTAAAATTCCACAGCGTTAAAAATTATAATTAAGATCACTTTTATCTGTGACTTTCGCAGTCCACAGGCCGAGTTTCCAGACTCCAAAAAGTGGGAAATGACTACTCGAAAGGTATGAAGTCGTATTTTTTCGACAAACAAACGAAAAAAAGAAGAAAAAAATGAAACGAAGAATTGTTGAAACATAAGAGAGAAATGGGAAAATTTATGAACCGGCCAATCCACACAGGCAATTTCAAAAAATTAGTTGTGATATCACAATGAGAATCGTAGTCAATTTTAGTGGGATTAGCTATCTTGTGTCGAGTTGAAGAGGTTTCTCCCCATTGAATTTAGTATTATGCCAACCATGTGAATAACAAATGTCGAGCTATCCACATATGTCGAGTTATCAAGACTCTACTGTATTATTATCCTTACTTGGACAGCGTAAGCGAAAAAAATGTCGTTCATTCATGGTTTTTATATTATAATATACGACAGTTGATAAAAAGGTACAAAGTCACCGGAACAAGTTTAATCAGAAATATATTTCAGTTTTTTCTTGGAGTACTACTTATACTACAGAAAATACTGAATGAATGAACGAACGCCAGGGTCTCTGCCACTGGACTTATCCCGTTGCCGAGATCTCTTCCAGCCCAGCTTCGTGGCAGAGTCTGGAACAAAGTGAGTGTGTACACCTAACAGTCTGAGTGTGTAGCTAGTGTTGTGTATGATATTTCAGTGCTGTCATCTATACTTCAAATTGTGAGTGAAGAGTAATGATTGAATATTTATAACGTTGTAGGCCTGTTGCTCTCTGTGGCGAGACTTTTTAACGGGGAGATCGGCTCGCATTCGCGCCTTGAAGTTGGGAACCACAGAAAACCAACTTCAGCCGACCACTACAGAAAATACTGCGTTTTTATTAATCTTTATTTCTGTGGATATGAAATTCATCTCCAATAAGCACGGGGAAAAAAACTGATGGTCTATATCAATTATAAATTTATAAATGTCTCAAAACGAACGAATGCATCATTTGGACCACGCCTATGAAAATGATGCAAGAAATTTCTAGTTCATTACCACTAGCCGGAAAATAATATCAGGAGACAAATAATCCACAATGACGCTAAGAGAAATGTGGTAGGAAGTCTTTTTTAGGAAAATCATATCCAAGAAGAAATCAGTGCTTCTCGTTCGTCATTCCGAAAATATCGTCGTTAAAGATTGGGAATATACAATATATGGAAAATTTATGTAGCGGACGAAAATAGACACAAAAAATATATTCCCGGTTTTACATAAACTTACAAAATTTTACAAGGTAGATGAAACATCGTGTTAACCGATATTTCACTGAATCTGAATATTTTATAATTGAGAGAATAACTTAACAAAATAATAAATTATTTTGTAAATTATTGAGAAATTCATTTCTCTGCTAAAAAAGTGACAAAAAGTGAAAAAATACGGCCGAAACTTATACAATATTTTCTTATATTTTCAAGACGATGTCGCTAAAACCAAAACGAATTTATTTTGACGCGCACAAAATCGAAACTTTCTCGAAATGTTATAAAATTTGTCCACCGCAATAAAAAAAAAATGAAGATGTATTAGCCGAGATATCTGATTGTTCCAAATTTCTCTATAATTGGGCTCAAGTACAATAAATTTCATCAAAATAATAACTTTCAGCATAAATTTCTCCAAAAAAATATTTCTATAATATGCACCAATTCAGAAATTAATGTTTTTACATCAACAGCAGAAGACGCTAGTAGAAACATTTATTATCTTTCCACATTCATCAACAAATTTTTTGATCACTCCTTCAATTTATTAACCGAATTGCACATAACTTTTACATACGATTACTGAATACTTAAACAAAATTTGAGAAGTATCGGAAGTTACCCCCCTTCCCGCCTCCATCACCTTTCTT
This sequence comes from Pholcus phalangioides, assembly GCF_987345545.1. Classification (NCBI taxonomy): domain Eukaryota; kingdom Metazoa; phylum Arthropoda; class Arachnida; order Araneae; family Pholcidae; genus Pholcus; species Pholcus phalangioides. Next base: position 350,021 of record NW_028301606.1, read on the forward strand.
TCTTTCTTTTAAACCGAGCACAACTCAGGCCTATCGGCATCTATGGGCAATTTACTACCTAGTGAATTGTGCCGGAAGTGTAAGTGTGTGTACCTAACAGTCTGAGTGAGTATCTAGTGTTGTATCTGATTTTTCAGTGCTGCCATCTATATTTCAGCAGTGAGTGAAGTGCAATGATTGAATCACATTTGTACCGTTTGTAGGTCTGTTCTCTCTCTGGACCGAGACTTTTTCAAAAGGGAGACCAGCTCGCATTCGCGCCTCACCCACCCACCTCCATCGCCCGCAATGACGAAATCGACTTGCTTAAGAACATGAAAATTCAAACCCTCCCTTTTTTTTTATGGCAATCGACCGAGCACCCTTAATTCGTACCAAGGTTGAAAATTTTAAGCATAAATATTCTGTAGTTCCCAATGCTAGAAGTTTCTAAGTTCTACAGGATAAGGCCCCTAAAATTTACGAGTAAACATAAAACTATATCGGAATAGACATTTACGGCAGGAAAAATTAAAAAAGGTATTTTTACAAAAAACAGTTTGAAAATAGGCAAAAAAAAAAAGGCATTTTTATGACATTTTTCCTGTACGTCCGGGCTCTTCTTATGATAATGGTATCTCGTGCAGTAACTATTCAAAAATTATTAATGTATGTAAATTGCTAGACTGGTGCTTCCATCCTGGAAGGGGGTCCTCAGAACATCATTGACTCCCGAGAAAAACGCCGTTCTGAGGTGACCCTTATTTCTAAAGCAATGGCTCTCAATGTTTGGAAGCCCGCGGCCCGACTTTATTTATTTTCGTAAGTGGAAGGTCGGTCTAACACAAGACTAACGGAAAATGGGGAAAAGGGAGACGACAAATCACTAGCGGCACGGTATGAACGAAGTTAAGGCCCAATACCGGGCCGCGGTTTTCTTCCGGCCCCAAACTGCCAGCTAGAGTTTTTTCGGCATGACCGCGCCTTCCAAAGGCACTGAGCTTATATTGCTGGTGCGACAGAGCCTGGTCGTGATTAGTTTGTTCAGTTTAGTTCAGTACCGATACTGGTTGAAAAACACTGGTCTGGAGCATAGATTCATAATTGGTGTTCCGCGGAACCCTTTCCACGAGAGCATGTCTAGGGTTTCCATGGAATGAACCCTTTGAAATCCCGGAACCCAGAGATCTTATGAAAAAAAATTCATGTTACTGATGTGTAACCGTTTTTTATTTTGAATTTTGATGAATAGTGTCATTTATGTGCATTAAAGTTTTCAACCAGAAGCTGGTCCCAACTCCATGTGACGGCAAGATGCCATGTATAGTATTTCCCTGTTTTTTTTATCTGTAACTCATTGGAGTGACCATATGACCCATACTTTACGGGACATTCAATTAAATTAAATTTATTGTTTCAATTTGTTACATAAATACAAAATGAGACATTTCCCGCCCTATCTCGTAAAAACAATTGTTTTCCTCTTTTTTTTTGGAAAATTTCTGTATTCGCTAGGAGTGAGGTTTTTTGAACCACAAAACATACGTGAACTTTTCAGGACACCCTGTACATTAGAGAAATATTCAAAATTTGTTTGGATGAGTGGAATAGCCTCATCACTATCAAGAGTTCTGCGAAAGCTTTTACATTGGAAACCTCTCGTCTAGAGCAGTGTTTCTTAACCCTTTTTCACCCGTGGCCCCCTTTGGAGCATTTTTTTTTTCTCATGGCACCATTTTCTTACTCAGACCATCCTTTCCCCATCAAGGCTCCAATCTGTGTCCCGAGCGAGTTAAGACTGCCCTGCCACTAATGGGCAGTTCTGCTACATTCTGAGTGTATATATAGTCACACTTTTTTCCTCCACCATATTTCAATCTTGAAGCTTCATTTCTTTACATCTGAATTTTTCTTTTACAGTGCTTTGCGGCCCCCTTAGAAGCCTGTCATGGCTTCCCTTCAACTTCATTTTCACCCATGGACCCCCTTTAAAGTATCTCAGCACCGCAAGGCACCGCCATATGGCTCCAGGTTGAGAAGAACTGGTCTAGACTCTAGAGCATATTCTTTTCCCCTTCACTTCAAATTCTGACTGAAAGCTAGAAATTACTAGTCATGTCAATTTAAATGCTAAAGACTTCGGTACCTGATGTCACGCAATATTTATGCATTAGTGCCACAGTTGAACTCATACTCATTTTATTTTACTAGGCATTATTCATCCTTTCAAAAATGCATCAAATATTTTCTTTATTTGCGTAACTTTTTCCACATGCTCGTAACTCTCTGGGATAAGACACACCTGTGAACAGTATAAACCCGTTCAAGGATCAAAAAGGAAGGACATATAAATACGAGGCTAATTAATGCTCATGAAACGAATTCGAGATTTTTCCCTGATGATGTGGGCACGTATATAAATCGAAACATTAGATAACAGCCATTGGTTGTTGTTGTTGTTTGCCAGAGTAGGGACGGGGTATTACTTCCAAAGAAAAATAAAATTCACTTTTTCCGCCAACAATTGTCCCACTTTCCCTTAATCGTTTACTTCCCTTATTATTATTATTATTATTTTAAATTATAGCCGTAAGGGCGATAACCCGAGAGAAATGGGTCACCTGAATCTCAAGGTTACTGCCACTTTTATAACAACTTTCCCGACTCTTTTTATTATTCAAATATCTATTCTCATCCAACAGGCGCCATTATTAACCGATACCTTAACACCTGTTGCACATGAGATATCGATATCACGGATGTAGATTAGGGCTAGGGCTTAGAGATTAAAGCAAAAATAATCTCAAATGTCAGCGTATTTTTTTTTTATGATAAGAAATTATTATTATTTTTTTTTAACTATTATTGTTTTTATTAATTCATCATGACCTTCCTGTTGTTTTCCCGAGAGTTTATTTGTAAAGAGAAAAGTTTACCGAGCTTTACAGGTGAGCCCATTCTGTATAATGATGAAGCGACCCTATATAACATTTGATCACGCGTTTGCAAGTTCAATGTTTTCATTTGTGTGACCCCCTTTTTTTCCTCTCTTTTCTATTTTCGTGATCGCCGAGTTTCGGTTATTATATAGTATTACGGAATGATATTGATATAATTTAGCTATAACATTTATTACTAATCTTAGAGGGTCATCGACTGAGAATGTACAATTAACGATCGGGTCGCATCAAGGCTCGTGTTTGTGCATATCTTTACTTTTTCTTTCGGTGGAAAACTATCAAGTTGTTGGAGCGAATATGAAAATACGAATTGAATTTCTATCAATAGGTGAGAAATGCACAGAGTGTGCATAATTGAAGCTCCTCCGTTATGAGTAGAAGGTATTTACCGGGGATTGGGAGGGGTGGGGCTTAGCGGACTATAGCCAAGGGCGGAAAATTTGAGGAATGAGTGGTCAAGAAAAATTGGTGAAATGGGAGGCAAAATTTTTATAGCTCACAGGTGGTAAAAACCAAAAATCCGCCTTTACCGAGAGAGCGACGGACTAGGCCAGTTAGTGACCAAACGAGTGACCTAAAGAGGGGGTTTCCCATGTAAAACGTCTCGCGGAACCCTAGACAGTTATAAGGCTGTTTGGTGGAACTCAAACAAATTTTGTATATTTATCCAAAAAAAGTGTGTCCCTTCCGCCGTCTCAAAAGCATCATGGTCCTAAGGCAAAATGAAAGAGGGCTTAGACAACACCTCTTAATTTATATATTAATTTTCATAAATCATTGTGCCAGATCCTATCGTGGATTCCCGTATGCAAGTGAGATTCGCATGCCGTGCCTGGGGTGGGACTAATCTGTTAAGATATGGCCCTCGGTGTCCCGTAAAGTACACGTAAATTCTGCAATTTAAGAATTCTCCCTCCCAGTGGATACGAAATTTCCAAAAAAAAAACCATCGTTTTTGCAACTTTTAATTTCCTTGATGGAACGAAAAATGACATTCATAATCTAGCTTCTGGTTTGAAAATTTGAATGTTATATAGAATCGAGTGTTTTTTGTAATTGAACGTTTGCCTATATTCACGTTCTTACGTGAATATAGGTAAAGACCGTTAAAAATTTTTTTTTAATAAATGAAAAGTATTTTCACATCTGGTCTTTATTTTCATCAGATCAAGCCTGACGAGTGAGAATTTTTTATATACTTATTGTACTAAATAATGATGGAAAAGAAATTTATGGGTTTTTGCTAGTGTTCAGCAAGTTGTAGAAATTCATATAACTATTCTATATAAGAGTGTTTTCCCCCTTGATCTTTGAAAACGGTGATTTTCAACATAATATAAAGTCTTTAGCCAGGACTCTCGATTCTTTTTAATGCATGGGTCCCACTCGGGATCCTCGGAGGCATTGGAGGGTCTCATGATTGTTTGAGATCCGGCTGCATGATCCTCAAGAGAAAGTATGTAAACTGGTAGACGGTGAATTTCAACTATACAGGGACCTCTGAACATCACTTTGCCCGGGATGTCTATGATGCTCTTCAGACGGCCCTAAAGTCGATGCGTTGGCACAATGTTGGACTCCTGTCAGCCTATTAAGACGCATATTCATGAATCAAGGAACACTGTTTATAACCATTACCAGAAGTACTAAAACACTCTGACATATGCTTTAACTAAAAAAAAAGCATGATGTGAATCATTGAATCATAGGGTGTCAAACTGAGTTGTCGGTGAATATCTCTTGAGTACGAAAGCAAGCATTCGTCCTCAATAGTGAGCAGCAGGATGTTCTCCACAATGGTAGAGCTAGCAGAGTGTTCTAAGCCCAGGGCAAATCTTATTAGTTTTTTTTACACGATAAATTAACTATAGATAACGGGCCCGGAGAATATCTTAGTCTAGGGGGCCTGGCTGCATAATGTGCGTGTCTTGGTAAGTACCGAGATGTTCGCGGGGAAAGGAAGATTTTTATTCCTACATGAAAAACATGCCTTCTAACTTTTTTCTCTGGATGGGTGGGGGGGGGGGGCACCTTCTCCTTCTTTTTTACCTGCAGAAAGCTGTTGTTTCTATGCCCACAGAAGTTTGATATCTGTGCACATTGACAAAATAAATATGCTACCTAACACAATATATTGAGGGATTTTTTTTTTCTCTGCTCAGATAAAACTCTACACAGAAGCACTCTCAATCATTCTCAGACTTTAAGCGTCCATATTTTGTAAACTTATTCACCATGAAAAAATGGTGCCTTTCTTGAATCAATAAAAGAGCAAAAATAAAATTTTATCTGCAAAAATATGCCTTCTAGAAAATATTGAAAATAAACATGCGGTGTGACACAGTATTATATTAACATATAAAAAAACATCATAGAATGAAATCTCTGCTGCCACCTATCAAATAAGACTGTCATAACCTTTCCATTGAAATCGGCGACCGGTTTATGATTAATATACCTAATGTTAAAAAGAAAATAGCGTAATATTAGTGAATATATTTTATAAAAAAACAATAATATTTAATCTTAAGTTTATTCCGAAATTTCAACAATTGTTTTTTGTGTAATGTAAAATAATATTAGTACCCTCACAAATTATAAGCATTCATGGTGACATTTTTTACTGATAAAATTTTCTTTCCGCCTGATTATTGGTTATGGGCAAAAGTAACTAAGACAAGCACCATTTTTTTTTAATTTAGAGAAAGTTGACAGGATATGGACCTTTAGAGAGAATGCGTCAACGTACACAAAACTTTTTACTGCTCAGAAAAAAAATTTCCCCCATTACATAAGGTAGCATGTCATTCCACGAAGATACTGAAATTCTATACGCAAATAAAATACAGGTCTGTGCAGGTGAAATAAAAGATTCTTCATACAACCGAAACAAAACATTTTATTCAGCTAAGTGGGGTTTTTTAAGCAGGCTTACATAGATGTGACAAGAGGGGTTTCCAATGTAACGGTATCATTTATTGTTTACGTGCGAGAGAAAGCGTTGAAGTAGGAGTGCCAGGAATTCTTAAACTTAGACACATGAGAACGCATGCGCGTGCATCTTTGGCTTTTTGGTTAAATATATTTACAATAGATGGCGCCACTACATCAACCGCGAATAACGATTGTTTTCCAACTAAAGCAGAACCGCTTTCAATATGTACACCTTTTCTAACGGTGTTTTGCAACTAACAACATTTATTTACTAACAGGCATTGAATGTTATTTCGGAAATTTTTTTTCCTTTTTTTTTGTTTTGTTTCTGAATTGAAAATGGAAGATATTGCATATATGATCCTCCAAATAAACTACCCCAGGGCCATCTTAACGCATGGTCTCACCAAACACAGCACGGGGGACTTTCCCGGATACGAAGGGCACCCCACGATAATGGGATCAGGTGCTATGATAAACAGATGGTTTCGCTTGGGCAAATGCCTCATTTTTCCAAGCCGAAATACGAACAATTGACAAGGATCACGTAATTTTAGGACCCTCCGATGAGGGATTTGCCTTGATTCCTCTCCTGAGGCGGATTTATAATTTTGTTGCCTATAGGCTGTACAAATTTTGCCGACCTTCAACAACTTCACACAATTTTTATAATGTGCAAAAATCACAGCCCCTGGGATGAATCATATTTGTTTTTTTACACATGAATGCCCTGTAGAGAGGCCAGTGAAAAACCCTGGCATGAAGCCCGCCAAAGTTCAGCCAAGGGGCCCAGCTCCAGGATGTGGGGAGGCATGGTATGCCTGCCCCCCCCCCCCACCAAGACGATAAAAAATATATTTGTAAAACCCTAAAAAATTTCGAAATAAAATACCTTTATATGCACGAATTTCTGTTAATTTACAATGCTTCTTGAAGGTCAGTAACTCAAAATTACTCTGGCAAAAAATTCCTTGTGCCTTTTTCACATCAATTCTGAAATAATTTCTTTCACTAATTCTGAATTTTCATGAATTCTGGGTTTCTTTCTTACAAAAATTCTGAATGTTCATTGGTGATAGAGAATGAATAACTCCTTGAATTATTTCTCATGTTTAATTCATCAAAATTCGAAATTTTCAGATCATTAAGCCCTAATTTTCATTATTTTTTTCATCAATTCAAAATTTTCTTCAGTTCTGAATTTTATCGACTTAAACTTCCCATTTATAAATTTTTGCCTTAATTTACATTTAATAGCTTCAATAATTTTTGAGAGGCTATTTTTCAGCATTCGTGTACATTCTGTGAGAAAATGCATGAATCGCAAGATTCGATTTCCTCTTCCCCCTTCCACAAAAAATGTACGTCAAATCGGGCCAAAAAATGTAGCCGCGAAATTATTTTCTCACCGGGCCCGGCGTCTGATAAGGGCGGCCCTGCTCTGGAAAGGCATACTTTTCTAGAAAAAATAAATAAATATATAAAAATTAGATTTTCATGTGATTTTTTTGAAAAATCAATTTGCTTACGAAAAAGTATCATAACATCAATATTTACCTCATTTAAGGTGGTAAATATTAATTTAACATGTTGAAAAACGATTTTATAGTAAAAATATATCATTAAAAATACTATTTAATCATTGACTTATTTCAATGTTTTACACATATTTTGGTTTGTTTATGCTATCCTATGTATGTATGTCATAAATAGGTTTACATATCTCTAATACTTACTGTTTTGCAAATTTTCAAATAATGTATTATTAACACTTTGCATGCATGATTGAAAAGTATGACATCCATGTAATTGAATAAAGATTGATTAAAAATAAAGGAAACTGTTCAGTTCATGAAATGAAGCAAAATATCGAGATTTCATTGGTTCAATCTTATTTAAATGTTGAATTTTAAATTTTGAAATTCAAAAATTATAAACTGTTTTTAATGCTTTTTTTTGGAAAATTTGCAATAACTTAAAAGTGTCAGAGATATGTAAAACTTTATGATGGCATAGGATAGCATATACTAGTGATAGAAGAACTACGTACCGCGGGCCAGATGGGGCCCGCTTAGAAGTTCTATCCGGCCCGCTGCATGTTCAAAATAATAATATAGAAATTTTCAATTTCAGTGTTAAAAAAATCATTTAAGATGTTCCTTTATTTGTATATTTAAAATATAGTTGGGGGAATTCAAATAAAAACTGATTTAAAAACTTCTACGTATGCAAAAAAAAATTGCAACTCGCAACCTCCCTCCGGGAACCATCCAGGGAATGAAAACAGCGTTGCTGAACGAGTGGGACCAATTGCCACAGGAAATGATAAACTGCCTTATTTCAAGTATGAAATCACGCTGCGAGACCTGTATATCTGTAAGAAGAGACCATACCCCCTATTAACCCATTTTTTTGTTTATTCTGCAACCGCTGTTTCATACCTTTCGACTCCAACGAGTGTTACGCACGATCATGCTTGTGTATTACAATTATTGAATGGTTATTTGTTTTTTATTGTATCAATGTATGTACATATCAAATTTCATTAAAATCGGTACAGTAGTTCTAGAGATAATCGACCAAGTCTGCAAATTCTCTTAATTTCTTACACCAGTGTATTTACAATGAAATATATGTGAAAAAAAATTGAAATAAACCAATCTTTTTTAAATAGCATTTTTAATGATATTTCTACTAGAACATAGTATTTACTATGTTAAAAGGTATAAGGCTCCCTTAAAATTTGTTTGCTGTTGAAAGTTTTTGTCTACGATCAACGGCCGGGTAAGGACTTCCTGGACACGCAGTATAAACCAGCTGGAGCATTTCTATTTATATAACAATGCCATTCATTTCTATAGCTGAGGCAAATTAGACGCGTCTCGAACAAATTAGGTACGATTCCGAGTCTTAGATCTCGAATCGTCAACTCCCGATGCACGTAATTGGATAGAAAATATTAGAAAATAATATTTTTCTTTTCGCACATACCACAATGTGCTCGACCTGGAAACAAATTAATAATATATAAAGAAAACATGATTCTACTGATAATGAAAATAGAAAAAATTGACACATGCACAAAATTTCTCTACGCAGCGATGATGATGATGATTACAGGTAATGGCAACAAGCGGCTTGATCTCGTGACCTCTAGTGCAGGCAGGCAGGCAGGCCTTGTCTGCACTGCCTTTGAAGAGAGTCGGTCAAATGTCCAAAATAAGGTTTGTAGTGGTTTGGAAAAACGAGGAAGAGAGAGCCTTTATATAATAACGGGAGGAATCGGTAACAAGTGCTTACTTAGGTCATTCACAGATTTTTTTTATATATATCGTAAACTTGTTACCTTACTTGCCCTGGGCAACCATCAGGCTTTTCTTTCTTTTTATTTATTTATTTACCTTGGCACAGGTCCGCGAAGATGAACTGAACAAGCATTAGCTTCGAACGGGAACGACCAGCAACAACAACACACACACACACTAATAATAAGCCATTCCTAAAAAAATGTAATCCGTAAACACAAAAGAGTGTTTGCTGGTCATTTTTTCGAAACAGAAATTAACAATTGTTTCTTCAAACTTTGTGATGCATTTCGAATATTGGGATTGCAATGGTAAATATACATTTTTTTGATTACTATAGTAATTATTAATAGTAAATATATATATACTTTATAATAATTTTATCATTATACCATAAGGTTTTCAAACTTTTCTTAAACTTAAGACTGGTCGTAACGATTGTTATGAGCGTTTTTTTAGCTGCTTGATTTGCTTCTTTTTTTTTTGTCATACTGAAATAAATATTTTATGGCTACATGATGAAATTGAAAGTTTATTAATAGAGCTCGGAAATTCAGTAAAAATACGTATTTTTTCCTATTTTCCATTTTTTTGGTTAAAAACACCTTTTCAGAATTCTTCCTGCTATAAATGCCTATTTTAACATTGTTTCAAGTTAATTCATGAATTTCAGAGGTCATATTCCGTACAACTCCGATATTTTGAGCACGAAGAGCTTCAAAAGACTTGCTCTTTTTAAAATCTCAAACTCTTAGTATCGATTATTATCAGAAAGAATTATTATCAGAGATTGAAAACTCGATGTTGTCCTGAATTAACCCTTCAAGCGGATATGACGAGATATCTCACCTTCATAAAAGTCTCTTATTTTAGCATTAACAAGCCCAGATACTTTGTAAAAAAAGTTGATTTTTCTCAATAGAAAATTTTTCCCTTTCTTCCATTAATTATAAATGCTTTTTTTAGTGCCTATTTTAATCATTTTTTTGCCTACCTATTTTGACTATTTTCAGTGCCTAAAATTCCGGGCTTTAATACGCTCATTCTTTTGCTGTTACCTTAATCAATCCATTTCGCATATTTTTTTTACAGGGTGGCCAGTAAAGATGATCAAAATTTTTGGCAATTGATGTCGTTACTTTTTTTATAATGAAATGAAATGAAGCTCAATCTTTCAGAAACGTTTGGGATACCTACGAGGATAACGCTTCACGTGAATTACAGTTTAACGAGGTCCTATATATATATATAAATCTGGGGATTTCAGTTTAAAGCAGGAGCGCTTAGCCTTATAATAAACTCGGGCCACTGGAGTAATTTTTTTTTCAACTGTAAATTAGATGGGAAAAATTTTCAAAATTGTGAAATTTACTGTGGAAATTTCAAATAATAATAAAGATCATTGGTGTCTTAATCTTTCAAGCGGCATTGACGAGATATCTCGCTTCCTCAAAAGCCTCTTATTTTAGCGTTGACAATTTTCCCAATACCCTTTAGTTTGCACCTGCTGAAAATCAGAAGAAAGACTTCTTAATTAAAAAAATTAATATAATTTATTCTGAAAGGACTCAATTTTTAAAATGCTCGGAAAATAAATTAAAATTGTAAGACAAATAAAAAATGAATGATCGAATTTTAGAGGCAAAAAGAACTTCTTAGGGGGGGGGGGGATGTTTATTTTTCACTCGAAAAATTTAAAATTCTCGGGAGTATTGAGAACATTCGATGTTTGACTAGTACTTATTTTAATAGTCGTGTCGTCAAGTCGTCGTATTCCAGCTGTATTAATATGTTCTTGGAAATATCTGGCCATTTTTCTTATATAAAAATCCCACCTATATAATCCTACCATTTCTACTATAGAGTTAGTTCATCGTAAGTTTTACTTACGGCAAAAATACTGCTGTAGTTACATTGTGGCTAGTATACCTAAGATGATTTTCAAGTCCCGCAAAAATAAATCAATTAATATAACCGAATAAATGGTTGAATTGACTGATAAATTTCCTAATTCACGGTATATCTAGGCCAACATCGAGTTTAAATGGATATTTATAACTCTAGTAGGGAGCTAGGCCTCTCGTCCTAGTACTTAAAGACGGCCAAGTATGTACTTATTCATGACACGGATTTCCAAAGAATCGACATGAAACCATTTTCTTCGTGACGAACTTTTCTTTTAATGGACTTTGTTTTGTGTTTGTATGGTTCATAATTTGTGCTTGTTGTTATTTTAATTTTTGTGTTGTGTGTGCTACAGATCGGGATCCGGCAGGATGAGTGTTATCCACTGGGTGTCCCGCGCAGTGGTCCTGAACCTCTTTTGTTTGATGATAATCGTCGAATGCCGCGTGACTCCTCAGAAATTCGGTAAGTGCTAGCTTTTCATTTACAATAGTGATAATATTTCCGTCTTTAATTCATGTTGAATATGTCAGTTATGTACTGAGAATTTTCAATATCACCAAAAAAGCAGTCGAACGTACGGTGTACTGACAAGTCTCCGGACACATGATGTTGAAATATTATTGCTTATTCTTCTGGAGCAGTGGTTCTCGACCTTTTCCAGCCCGCGGCTCGGTTTCATTCATTTTTGTGAGTTGAAGGCCTGGTCAAACACACGACCAAAGGAAAATGAATGAGGAAAAATGAAACGGCTAATCACTCGCGACCCGGTATAAATAATATCAGGGCCAGGTACCGGGCCGCGGCCTAGCGGTTGAGAAACACTGTTCTGGAGAGATCACAATCATACTTTTTCATCAAGTTTGTTCTGCCAGGCCTCTCACCATTCTCGACCAACTTTGTAGCGCGATATGATTGAAAGTGAAAGCTCTAGGCTTGTTTTCATACCGTTATCATCTACTACTACTACTTAACCGCACATGCACCACGTAAACATTCCTCTGCGGAATTACTAACGAATCAGTACATGCCAGAATGTGTGCTGTAAGTCTATGTGTGGCCCCTGGTGTATTTACGTTGTTAGAGGTGTTCTTGTTTCGTGTTCTGCTGGTGCTGGCATCCTTCTTTCATATTTTGAAAAAAAAACAACGTCAGATGCCTGAATTTTTGTGTTAAACATAACCACCCCTCCAATATATAGAGTGTTATAAAAGTATCGTGTTGAAGATCTGCCCGCTATCTGCGGAGGCCGAACAAAAAAAAAAAATAAAAAACACGCACACAGTTATAACAAACAGAATGGTGAAAGCCAGAAGTTCAAAAAACTAATCTTACAAGGGAGGGAAAAAAAATTCTTAGGCCGGAATTATACACTATAAAGAGGTTTTATAAAAGTTATTTTATAAAACTTGATAAACGCTACAAATAAGTTTATCGGTTACATTCGAGCGAACGCAACCGATAAGCTTATATCGGCTGCATTTTTCAAATTTTATGAAAGAACATTTATAAAAACTGAATTTGTGTATTACACGTTTGTATTTGTGAAGTAAATTTAAAAAAAAAACCTTTTATATTGTAATCCTCCTCGCACGCACACACACATATGAATGGAGCGAGCTCAATGAAAGCTATTTTGGTTGTAATCCTTGATATATTTAAGAAATACTAATATATGTATACTTTTTTGGCCTAATACGGTATGCTTCCTCAGGACCACAACTAAGAACAAAAATTTACTCCATTCGCCTGGGGCGAATATTCATTTTGGCACCCCAACTCGAAATTTCGAACAAACAAAGTGTAAACTTGGTGCCCTTCCTGGTCTAGCACCCGTTCACCAGACTCTCCTGCCTTCTCATAATTGCGGCATCGCTCTTCTTGACGTTGATAAAACACGCAAGTCTAAATTTCACGTGAAATACTGAAAAACGAAAAAATTCTTTTGGCTCTCAAATATAGAATTTAAGAGTTTCTTGTGGGGAAAAACTACGCTATCTGATCATAGGTAACCAGGCACCCATATCATCGACCCATACAGCAGAAATTAACCTTTTAAGCGGTATTGACAAGATATCTTGCCGAATTAAAAGCCTCTTGTTTCGGCATTGACAAGCCCATATATTTTTGTAAAGTGGGTTTCCCAACGGAGCTCTTTTCTCTATACCCCTTAGTTTGCATCTGCTGAAAATCGGAAGAAAGACTACTTAAAAAAAATAATGGAATTTTATAGGGGGGTTTTTTAGTGAGACTTATGCTATGCCGTTTAAAGGGTTAATAACAGGTAGGTGCACCTTTTATTGTGAGCACAGTTGATACTTTTCCAGGAAAGCTATCAACCGATTTCTGGAATGTTTGGATTGGAATAGCACGCCATTCTCGCAAAAGAGCTGACTAGTTCTGTGGCACAGATCTTGTCCGTTGTGGTCTGGCGCCAAGAATCAACTAACCTGTTCATCCGAAAGTGTTTCAATACAAGCTTTTGTCGGGGTTTTGAGCAAGCTAGTTCGATTCTTGAACACTTATTTCAAGAAACCAGTTAGGCACACACGAGCAGTATGGCTTGGTGCACGATCATGGTAATACAGAAACGCGCCTTCCCTCCGGGAGAGCAGCTCCAGCGCTGTGTGGCCCCGCGTGGCAACACACGTTTGATTAGAATGATTCGCGGAGAAAACTAATTTTATATAGATGCATTTAATCTAGCTGGGAACAAAGCTGCGAACTTCGGAGTAATTTTACTGGTGCCGTTTTTATACCACGAAGGCTGGGTGAGAATTTTATCTCGGGCCGCCCCTGGCTCCCACCAAACTACTTTCACAGTGCGAGCAGAGTAGAGTTATCTGTTACTACACAAAATGAAAGGGCAGAGCTCATACAAGAAGCAACAGCCGCATAGTCATGGATCACAGATCCACTAAATTTCGGATACTCTAGGCCAGGATGACAGAACGCAGAAAAGACGTTTCGAAAGTACGAACCCGAGTATGCTTCAATTAGACACCCCGTAAAAAATGCATTCAGAAATTACGATTATGTGGATCTCGGGCATAAGTATGTCAACGTCACCGTAAAGGTGCCCTTTTCATTTGATAATAAGCATAAGGCAGGGCTCGCAACTCGAGAAAAGTTGAACAACCCCCCTGCCCTAAGGCCGGAATTACACTATAAAAGTTTGATAATAGCTCTTGTATAAAACTTAAAAAATCCGGCCAATAAGCATATTTGTCACATTCGAGCAAATGCAACCAATGATCTTATTGGCTGCATTTTTCAAGTATTATAAAAGAACTTTTCTTAAACTTTTATAGTGTAATGCAGGCCTACGGTTTCATAATTTTCTGATGAATATTTACAACCGTGAACAGCCTTTGCTTACAATTTTTTTCCACGTGTTTTCAGATAATGAAGAGAAAGGCGACGGACCAAAAGTTCTGCTCACGGTGTCGTCGCTTGCGTCCCACACTTCCGACAGCGTCATAACAGAACGTCAACTAGAACTGAACTGGTTTGACGCGCCCAAGGGTATGAACGAAGATCCAACATCGTGGGTCGGCTTGTTCGATCACGACCCGAAAGACGGTATCGGCGACCCTCTCGAGATCGCCTCGACCAGGAGCAATCCGGACGGATATCACAGGACGAAAGTCTCTTTCCCCAGAATCAAGTTCACCGCGAACGACCTCAGCGACAAGTGCCTGGGGTTCTGGATAGGCTACGTCAACCTAAACAGGCTCGTGGCCAAATCCTGCATAAAGGCCAGACCGAACTGGATGTACGACATGAGGAACGTCATCGGCAATCGTACATTGCAGGATCTCATGATACCGGGCACACACAACGCGGGGAGTTACGAGCCGTACAAGCCAGAGAGGAACACTCCTAAAATCCGCTACCAGATATGCCACGACGAGAACATTTGGAACCAACTGGTTTACGGGAACAGGTTCCTGGACCTCCGAGTCATATACCAGCACGTGGCGGGAACTAAAGAAAAATTCTGGATAACTCACGGAGTGCTAAGAACGAACAACTCGCTGAAAGAGGTGCTCTTACAGGTGAAGCAGTTCATGGACCGCACCAACGAGATTGTCATCGTGGACTTTCACTTGTTCTACATGGGTTTCTTCGACATATGGGTCGAAGAACGTCATAAAGAACTCATGAACATGATCATCAGGATCCTCGGTAGTTACATGATGCCAAGATCGTTCGAATACTCGACGAACTTGAACCACATCTGGAAGATGAACAAGAGGCTACTTGTTGGATATGCTGCGAAACAGGGTCTCGAAAGCAACGTGTTGTTTCCCGGGGTATTTCACCTTTGGGGAAATAAAGAGACTAAGGACGAACTCGAGGAGTTTCTGGACAGGAACATGTGCCACTTCAGGCACTCGGGTTTGTGGTCATCCATGGCGGAACTCACCCCGACGACGACGGGAGTCATCATCGACAAGTACGGCAGCCTACGGGTCTTGGCACAGGATATAAACCGTCACATCACGCGATGGTTCAAGGACAGGTGGTGGAAATGTGCCAATATCGTGGCGACGGATTATTTCCTCGGCAATAACATCGTTGATGTCGCGATCGAAGCCAACAAAAAGAAATGGATGAGGAACTACATCTGGTGAACTGAACCCAAGTTGAAAGTTAAATTTAGAAAATTAAAAATTAATTTAGGGAAGGATCCACGAGTTCGTTTATTGTCAGTTTTTGAATATACGGGGGGTTATCCCCTTAATTCATGGCATGGCAAAATGTAAGGGGAGATGAGACACTGATATCATAGAATGATGGAACTACTTTAGCAGTTGGTAAGCATAATTACCAGATGAAGTTGGAAAGTTTGATAAATATGGGAAAAAATTATCACACTTCGCTTCCTGACCAGATTTGGCCATGATTACATATATTTAAGGTGCCTCGATAACCGGGCAGAGTCATCGTCCTCCATTTTACACACCTGCCAACCTTCAAAAGGTAAAAATCCGGCAAGCGTACTTTTGCATGTCACATATTTGTCATTTTATTACCATAAGAGCCCGCACTGTGTATTTTGAAATAAGAATCTAAGAGCAGCAAAATCAGTTTTTGTTCAAATGACGTCGAATCGTTAAAAAAAAAATAGGGAACAGCATTATAATACTGATGTCACAATTCGCCGCAAAAATGGCGGATAAATCATCCCGGGGTGCAAAGGAGCCCTAGGAAGAGCGATTTATAATACTGACGTCACACTTCACAAAAAAGACGGCGAATTAAGTCAGCCTAGGTTTCCAGGCGCCCTCAATGAGGCTTTTCGAATAGACGTCATAATCACCATCACTTCTGAAGGACATACAGTGGATGATCCCCATAGAGAGCAATGTTAAAATTGACGATTTTAGCGTAGAAATGCGGAAATTTAGTGGGGTTTTCCGCCACATCAATAATTTTAAAAATTGAATTGAATCTTTGGTTTTCGAAATATTGAGCTCGCTTAGAGATATACGAAGCCTAGAAAATTAAATATAAAATAACGAGCCAGACCCACTTTTCAGGTGGATATTCATGCCATAACACGTTTTTCAAATTTCTATTTATATCTTCTCAAGCGGGAAAATGAGAATGTCTCCGTGCTGTCTTATATTATCTTCAATTGCATCAATCCACATATAGTTTAGGATATTTTTAAATTAATTATAGGCCCATATAAATTACATCGAAGAACCGCAGCTTTAATCAAGCAATTTTTGAAGGAAAAACAGCCAGATTGATAACTTCAAGTTAAAAATAATTTAAAAATTTCTGTAGCTCCCATATATATATTATATATAAAAAGAAAAAACGATTTGTTTCTTTTAGATGTGTTTCATGAATCGCACAGGAAGTCGCCACATTTTGGTTATCTTGTATGTCCCTCAAAATATCACGTGATCCAAAAAGCCTCTTTAGAATTAAATGTGGAAAAGATAGAAACAAAAACTTGTATATCAGCCTTGTAATGTTGGTTTTTTTCACAACAACATGTGCAAAGATAACCCCCATTACTGATCAACACAGAATTAAAGTTTGGGCATTAAAACTATCTGGTAAATAGTTAAAACTTGGTTAATTTGAACATCCTTAATTCAAATTTTTAGATAATTTGAATTTTCACGAATACCCCTCCAGTTTTCTATTTAATTTTGTTTAAAAAAAAAAAATTGCTTCTGCAATTCAAACTTTTTGAACATTTTAGGTTAAAAAAAAATTTCTTTACGAGCACATGCAAACAGTTCAGGAAAAAATTCTACTAGCAGACTACTATTTAACAGCTTGGTTGAGAAAAGCAGACATAAAAGTTTGAAAAGTCTGTAATTTCAACATACAATAGATGTCATTAAAATGATAAAAGTGTTACTCCCGATAAATTAAATAAAAAGTGAAAGTTTGACAGTGGGTTAACAAATAGGTAAAAAAAACTTGTGGCTCAAGGTGAATCATTCGAAAATATTTTTATCACTAAAAGTATATTTCCACAATACTATAAGATAGCTAAGCAAATTTGTGAGAAGCGGTTTCAAAACCGATGATCATGTTTTTGTGTGCGAGCTGTTTCTGTAAATCAGGATGAAAAATTCCAGTGATATCGATTCCAGAACACTGGAATGTGTGTGTAGTAGCTGAAATCAATTAATAATCTTGTAAATATTGATTATTTATAACAATCCCAGAAGGCATGAAATGCACTTACACTGAGAAAGTAATAAATAGATTAAAAAAAAAGTCAGTAGGGAAAGCACTTCATATATAGGGTGAGGTTTACACCTTCGATGGCAGAAGCAAATCTTGTGTAGCAGGCGCATACAATTTCTGATGGCAGACTGCTCCATATTCTCGCAACACTACTTTTTACGTGTGTGCAGATGCCATCTTTTTTTCTGGGCGGTGGTATTCTTATTTGGGAAGTAATGCAAGTAGGTTAGCTCTTGTGTCTGTCCTGATCTCGAAGAAAGGTTCTCCCGATGGCAGATAAACCATTTGGTGGACTAGTTTGCAGTACATCTTCAAATCTGCAGTGATTTTAAGCCATTCCAGAAAGTGCAAACTATGAAATTCAAGCGTTGCAATAAGACTAGGCACTCATGCTAGCTATTTGTTTAATAAAGGAATTCCTGTGGCTTTTTGAGGAGCTTTGTGTCCTTAATTTTGTAAGGGCTTCATACTTGAGAACAGGACTCCAGAGTGAAGCAAACGTACACACAGAATGTATATGACAACATATAAGCATCACATTTACGGTATGCTATACATAAAATGTATGAAATTCTATTAGCTTTCCAAACTATATGATAATGTTCAGTAAAATTCATGATGCGGCTCATTGCAATATCCAAATCCAATTAAAGTTGTAATTGAATGTCATTTTATGGATCTGGTACAGACAAATTGAACAATTCAAATTTTTTGCACACTTTGGACTTCGAATTAACCAAGTGTTTCACTGTATAAGTAATTCATTGGAAATTTATCATATATCCCATACACCAATACGAGCTGAGGATTATATATAATAGCCAGTAAATGTGATAAATTCACAATATATGAACAAAATTTATTAAACTTACCAAAATGGTCTGTGATTGTGCATATATAATCACTGGATTTATCACTTTTACATAAATATATCTATACTAAGGACATATTTAAACATATATCTATACCTTGACAAGGTTTCAGGAATTTGTATCGTTACACAAAACATTGCATAACCCTAAACAGGTAAAATTGATTTACATCTGTCATTGGCCATTATCTAGTTTTTAATTCACAAATGGAAAATCAAAAATCGAGAGAAATTTAGAAATACGCAAGAACTTACAGAAAAAATCTTTATTAAAGACATTGTGCCGGACGATGACAAGTCTAAGAATATGCAGCATATTATCACGGATATTTCTTCTACGTAACAAAAATCATAATTAAATTTGAAACAGCTAGTCCCACTGCAGCAAGTTCCATCGGTAAATGAAAGATGAAAGTAACCTATAGTACTTATAATTTAAGCTTCCTCCGCTAATTTTTCTGCTTTCTGCTTAACTTCTTCGATTGGACCAACCATATAAAACGCTACTTCGGGTAAATGATCGAATTCACCTGAAAAACAAAGTAGAAACCCATGAGAATTTCATTGAAAAAGAAAACTTGTTTAGTTTTATATTCAGGATCCCGAGAGAACATTAACTCTGCTAAATATCTAATACATCTGCTCCGTGATAAAAAGTTACATAAGGGTGAATATCTAGGATTTTGAAAACATGGAACTGAAAATAGAATCCCCTGCAATAAAGTGGAAGTGAATATGAATTATACACAAGTTCACTAACTGAAGAATGTACCTAGATATATATTGAGCTATTTGAATGATACAAAGAACAGCTAAAGAAATATAAGTGATAAAAATTGATTGACACATTGCTAGTTAAGTAAATAATGGTTGGCGTTTTCTTAATTAGATGTAAAATTGGTAACAAGCATTGTGTGAAAAAAAAATTATTCTATAAGTAATATTAAAATACAATATACCATAGTTAAATTTTATATTGTCAGTATATAATAAAAATCTTTCAATTACCAGTTTTTTTAATATTTAAATAATAAATTGCATAATCAAAATTCAATATTACTCATTTGAAATTATCAATTATTTTATTTTCAATAAAAAACAATTTTATTTATAGTTGTGATTTGAGTTTTAAAATTGGTATTCGCCTAAAACATCAGCCAAATCACTATTTCTGGATTCCAAAAGTTGGCACGTCTGAGATTCTCCCGAGGGGGGTACCCCCTGCACTCATAGGCTCGATCAAAAAAAAATTCACAATTTTTTTTTTGAAATTTTGAAATTCTTTTTCAAAAAAATTCACAAAAAAAAATTGTTTTCAAAAAACAATTTTTTTTCAATCAATTAAGAAAAAGTTCCATTCCTCCCCCCCCCCCCAAAGCAGGTTCTGCATTGCCCCTGAGCAAAATATAATTCCATGTCAGTCTTTCCATGCAGAATAGAGAAATCACATCTACACACTGTTCATAAAACAAGTGTTTCCTTTCGTGGATGCTATCAGTGATAACCTTGGGTATATGAACTCTTAAAAGCTATATATAGCTTAAACGATTATACAGGAATTTCAGCAACCAAGGTCATGCCCCTGATAAATGATTGCAGATAAACGCTATGTAAACAAAGTCACGTCTTTGCCAGTTGCTTAAATGCGGTCACCAATACTTTTTTTTTACGGCTGCTCGATGGAAATAACCACGGCTGTCCTCTATGGGTGTTTCCCTAATGACGACGACAGTCATTGACGTCACGACAATGTGAAAGCTCGCGTAAAATGTAATTTTTCGCCAAACTGCGGAGAAATTTTAACAAATCCGGAGAGCAGGAGGAAGGATGAAAACTCCGGAGTCTCCCGCCTAAATCTGGAGAGTTGGCAGATCTGCCATTTGTTCAATCCCTAATGTATACTCAAGTAAAATGTATCATGGATTGGATCGATTTATATAGTCTGCAAGAGGATTATTTCGAACTCTGTGATACGAGACTTACCATTCACAGATTATCTCTCATTGATGTAAAGTGGTTAGCATTCAACAAAATTCACAAAATGTAAAATAGAGGGTGTTTTTTTTTTCTTTTGCTTCTTGTGATCACAACATTTCCAGAACTTTTAACAAAATATTTATAATGCATGGCAGAACATATCAAATACATACCATTGAGGATGCTTTTGAAACCACTGATGGTGTCTTCCAATGGTACAAATTTCCCTGCTTGACCTGTAAAGACCTCTGCCACTTGGAAAGGCTGTGACAAAAACCTCTGGATTTTACGAGCTCGTGAGACTGTCAACTTATCTTCCTCAGACAATTCATCCATACCCAAAATAGCGATAATATCTTGAAGGGATTTGTAGTCCTACAAACATATAGTGAAAAATAATTCAAAATACTTATTTCGTAACATTTTCTACAAATTGTGTTGCGAGGATCTGCAGTTTAACATATTAAACAATGCATCTTTTAACTACATACAATCAGCACCATCCTGATCATTTCCTTGATATAACAGTGACTTAATGCTGCTGCATCAAAGAATTAATCAGATGAATGCAACAGTGACTTAATACAGATACCTCCCAAATGCAGAATTTTTGTACAGAAACGATGTTATAACAGCTGCTGTGATGACTTGTATAGACACTATGTAATATCAAGCGCAGTCATCCCCAGACTTGTGAACATTCAATTTGAATACTTTACAAGTTAAAAATCAAAATATTTACAGCCTTGATTGCAGAATTTAAAGAATTCCTTGTATAATATAAACTTATTCATGAACCATGTATACTACAGCTTGACAAATCCCAAGAGCCAGGTTGCAATGGCACTGAAAAGTTAGAACTGACAGCTAAAATAATCTATATGTGATTATTAAACTGAAATTTGAGGACATCACAATTTTGCAGTAACATAAAAAATACTGAAAAGTAAAACAAATAAAAAATACAAAATTGGCTCCTAAGAAAATTCTACGGGATCTATTCCCCCCCCCCCCACCACATACTGAGGAGTACATAAGTATGTACTTGGGACTAAGTATTGCAATTTCCTGCGGCAGCCATGATATATACAATTTTAGAAATTAAGCCACAAAAAATTTTACTATTTTGTTAAATGGGGGTAACAAAATATATGCTTGGGGAGGGGGACAATACATTAAGTTCCTAGTTATGATACCGTTCAGTGTGTGAATTTTTCTTTCCTAAATTCACTAAAATGAACACAACTTGCATCATTTATCTGAATTTTTTTTCTTGTAACCATTTAGACTGTACCGACTGTTTAGACTGAAACCGCCTTAGACTGTTCATTCATTCAGTTTTGAATACACTGCACTATTGCTACTGATGCGAACAGTGATTAGAACGAAGATTTGCATTCCCCCCCCCCCCAAATTAATCAAATTGATGCAACTACGAAAACTGACAGCATACCATTTATATAAGAGTAGAGTGATACTCTGACATATCAGTAATTTGTGTCAAGACCAATAACGCAAGTTGTAAATTTTTCTAACTCACTCCCTTCCCCAGAAGAGGAAAAGGGAGGTGAATAAAGTAAATATAAAGATTTTCTTCATTTTATTATCTATTCATCTTTTCCAATGGAGTTCTCATGGGTAAGAACATTAAGAATGATATCAATTTGATATAATTTGTAATTAGAATGCATGCAAAATTATTTTTTATAAGGAATTTAAAGCTCATCTACATTAACTAATAATAATAAATTAACACAAAAGAATGACCCAATATACCTGCAGTATTTTCTGAACACCACGAGCCACATCATAATGTTCTTGACCCACAACATTAGGGTCCATGATACGAGATGTTGAATCGAGGGGATCCACAGCAGGATAGATGCCCAACTCGGCAATACCTCTAGACAACACAGTCGTGGCGTCCAAGTGAGCAAAAGTGGTGGCAGGTGCAGGATCAGTCAAGTCATCAGCTGGCACATAGATAGCCTGTGATAGAAAATAGTGGAAAAACATTTGAAAGCTACAATAAATGACTAAGTAAAACCTATCTAACTGATATATAATTAACCAGGAAAAAAAACAAAACTCTGAATTCAACGTCAAAAACTCAAATGCAATAAACCTGACACCATGTAATTCATAGAAGAAAATTTCAGCAGTTTTCACTTAGGTGGCTGTTACAGCTCAGAACAAAATAATTATACTTTTAAACTAATTAGTTATAACAAAAGCTGTGCAAAATACCTGTACTGATGTGATAGACCCTTTCCTAGTAGTGGTGATTCTCTCCTGCATGGTACCCATATCAGTTGCCAAAGTAGGTTGATAACCTACAGCTGACGGAATTCTTCCTAGCAAAGCAGACACCTGGAGGAAAAATTTAAATATGTCAGTGACAGCAACAAGATTGACCCGATAGATCTCAATTATGTGTAAAAAATAATTTTGCATATTCATTTGCTTGCTGACACGTCTGATCATAGTACAATAGTTTTTCTATAGCATAAATCAATACTGTATAGAAATACAGTATCAATACTGGGGGACAAAAGATACTAATTTGTGATATGTTACCGCCAAAGCCTGAAATAAGTCAGTACAGGCCCAGTTGAACCGGACAATGTCTGAATTTCTGGCTTTTAACCAGCCCCTAAATATTCGAATTCCGTTGATTGTTAGGAATGCCATAGCTAATTATAAATGGTCATAGTTATAACAAAAAAAACCTGCTAATGTGGCAATGACCACTATTCATAGGGACATATCTAGGGAGCTGGTGAAAGCCTGAAATTCAGACATCAACTGGGCTGGCCAGTTTGCGAAATGGTTGATTTCAGGCTTTGGCAGTAACACATACAACTACAAATGCCACAACAGGCAAAAAATACCACACGAGGTAGCTAAAAAGTGATGCCCATAAAAAATATGGATGTTGAATATATATCCTAACTATATCAAGAACACAACCACCCAAAAAAAAAACAAGAGCAATAAAAAAACCAATAATTATATAACCAATAATTATAAACCAATAATAAATATAATACACTCCCCATAGAAAAAAAATTATGGTTGCCTTATCTAAGTATAGATGGCTTCTTGATTTATGCCACTATGGAGGAAACATTTTATTTTCTGGATATTATGCTGAGGTGAACTCGGAAAGAAAAGTCATCTTGTCTCTGCCGGGACTCGAACCCAGGCCCTCTTGCATACTGGGCAAGCATGCTACCATCTACACCACTGGAGACACGGCACTGCCTTCCTTATTTCATGCACTGTGGCATGAGGCACTGAAGTAGAAACATTAGGAGCCTCTCTTAACATCAGGAATTGGCCCCCCCAGGTGGGACGGTTTGTGCCCAAGTGCAATGGTGGGAAGAGCTCGTCTACCATCGTGAAGGTCGTTGTCAGGGTCCCGGGTTCGAACCCAAGGGAGGATATAGATAAGATATTTTCCCTAACGAACTCGAGGCGACCACCGATGGACAGCGCCTTCACTTCCAACCCACCTCACTAATGGCAATAAATTGCAATATAGCGATATGGCCAGAGTTGGTGTTTGGTGAAGTAGTAGGTGGGACGGTTTGGAGAGATAGATGGCTTTTTTCTCAGCCCAATATATCCCGCTATGTTTATAAAGTGTAAATTTTTGAAACGAACCAATTCAGTTCAAATTCACTACCCCCGATTAACACAACTTGATGCATATTATCTAACAGATTTAATAATTTCACAGGAAAAATTTTTATTCAAAGTATTATATGTTAAGATTAGGAAAAAGAAAAAAATTCAATGAATCATTCAACCATCACCACCAGAATTAATACAGATAGATGCATACCTCTGAACCAGCTTGAGTGAATCTGAAAATGTTGTCAATGAAGAGCAGCACATCTTGACCTTCTTGATCTCGGAAATATTCAGCAACAGTCAACCCGGTAAGAGCAACCCTAGCCCTGGCACCAGGAGGCTCATTCATCTGACCATATACTAGAGATACCTACAGCACATGAGAAATTTTAATTTCTTTACAACTGTTTTAAATAGTTTTTAAAGACAGATGAAGTTGAAAGAATACATTTTTTTTTATAAAAATAAACTAAAGAAAAGAGACATAAATAACAGCAATACAAATACCAGAAAAAAATCTACATTCTCTGTATGCAAAATGTATACAAAGCTGCCAAGCAGAAAGTGCCAAAATCTGCGACGTACATTGTAGAACAATCAGTGCTGCTGCAAAACAATCTAGAAGAAAAGTGTAGGAATTTTTATCGCAGAACATTTCCAGTCAGTCGAGGTCTTGGAGAATATAAAACATTCTGCTTTCGAGAGTGAGTAGTAATACACACACAAAGAGCATATGACACATATTCCTACATTTTTCTTTTATTTACCATGCAACTACTATGTTCTCTTCCCCCCCCCCCCCCGGGATTACCCAAATTTTTCATCATGCAGGGAAACTGCAGGAGTCACAAATTCGGGACAATTCCGAAAAATCTGAACTCTAAAACCAGATTACATTGTGAAAGTTTGTAAAAAGATCTTTCACAAAACTTGAAAAAATACAACCAATAAACATATTGGTTACATTTGAGCAATTGAATTAGCTGAATTGAACATTGTATGTTCAGTGCCGTTTAAGACCCTTTTTTTTACAAACTATGTTCGAACATTTCAAGCTTCATGTTTGAACTATACAAAAACAGCAAACACTTCACTACAAATGAATTTAAAAAACCCACTGTATGAACAACACTGATGCTTATGTTTGCTTTGACTACAACCTACTACAACTACTTTGACAAAATGCCAGATACAAAACGTTTATTTGCATAGATCAGAGGAGTTGAATAGAAACATGAATGTAGACCGCAAAGTATTTTTGTAATTCTCGATTATGTATGCACCATCTGAATAATCGAAGTAAAAAAATTAAGGAATCAAACAGCAAAACAAGATGCTCTAATACCAAGGCAACAGCATATTTCTTTATTCTTTGAACATGAAAAACCTATAGAAGACACTACCTGTATTACTACTGTTAGTTTCGCAGAGAAATATGGACGAGATGCATGTGTGGTTTGCTTGTACCTGTATTGCATATTAAATTAAATTAGAGTAATAAGTGAATGCTTAATTCCCATAATCATAGGAGCCAATTCACAGACTTGGAAAAATCAAGTTTATCACATGATGGCACACTCCGCATCAAAGAAAACACATCACATAAATAAAAGGGAAAAACTCCAAGGGACTTTTACATTTCAACGGGTGAACCATATATAAATCCTGTTTTTCCGGGACGATTTTTTTGCTGTCGATTTTTTTAACAATAATTGGCCACTTTGCATGCTTTTGGCATTATATTTACCGATTTTTTGTACTTGAAATCCTCATTCCCCATATTTTTCCTGAGAAATCGGGGTCAGTCTGAAATTGTAAAGACTGGAAAAGTATTTTCTTTCGGGATTTTCTATTCAAACAAAGCAAAATTTGAGGACTTTTAGGGATTTTTCTATGAAGATATAAAAAATAAGAAGAATCTGATTTCTGACTGGAAGATTTTAATAAAGCTTAAAAATCGGAAGCATTGACACCTATGCATAATCCAGACTTTTGTAGGTCCTGTTTTGTGAAAAATTTGCTTATTTTTATGAAAAGAGTCATTAGTTTTGTGAAAAATAAGTAACATTGTGGGGAAACAAAATAATCTAGTTAATTAATGGCAAAAGAAATGAAATGCTAAATTTATGGTTTCTCTAATTTGTGTGTTCTGAGGAGTATTTTTCAGATCCAGAATTTTTTGAAAGGTCCGGAAAACAGATCAAATTTTGACCGGACAGATCTCTGTAATCGTTAAACTCCTGGTTAAAAACATGTTTGTTACAATGAAAAACTTATTTTACTTTTATTCCCTTATTTTTATTCTGTACTTAATATAAATTGATAACTAGTAGATGTGTTAGAAATGTATTCACTGATCTTTACTTAACCTCTCTCCAGAAACGGACTAGACTCCTACATTTAAAAAGCTTGAGTCCCTAATTTTTTTTCATGCCATGCTAGATAATAAAGTACTAAAAAAAAGTAACTCAAAGAAATAGCCAATGTTCTGGTGAGAAGAAAGAAAATCACTAACGTGTAAAATTTAGAGGCACATTTCTATTTGAAGACATGGAATATTAAAACACATCACAGAGCAAGCGATAACATACCTTTGATGTCTTATCCTTCAGGCTGATCACACCACCTTCAATCATTTCATGGTACAGATCATTACCCTCTCTGGTCCTTTCTCCAACTCCAGCGAACACTGAATACCCACCATGAGCTTTAGCTACATTGTTGATCAGCTCCATAATCAACACAGTTTTGCCTACTCCAGCTCCACCAAACAGACCTTTAAACAAACCATAATTATCATACAATTCTTTATTTTAAAAAAAACAGCCAAAAATCAAACTAGGTTTTTAACAACACTGCGTCCCTACTAACAAACACTCGATTTCAGCTTTACCTATTATGTGTGAAACTGATCTCCAGTAAATGCAAACCCTAATACTAAATTTTGAAATGCTTAGTTTTTAAACTAGGCCAGTGATTTTTAACACCTGAAGGTAAGTGGAAGGCTATCCAGAGCATCAAAAGTTTGACAAATCCCAGTCACCAAATCCTCATACTGACTAAAAAATTGGTATAGGCGTGAGAAATATTTTATGGATATAATTAGGGATAGTCCAATTAATCGGGTCAGTTAATTGATCAATTGTTAACCATAGTTAAAAATTTAAGTTGAATTAATTGAGTCAATCAATCCGATTAAAATTTGAGTGAAAAGTTAGTAATTTGACTTGATTTATTTAACGAAAAACATTAAATGTCCTTTATATTATTGTACCAATATATAACATTTTTGATAAGTGGTCATATTTAAGAACATCTGAATCAATATTTTCGGCATTGGGAAATACAAGTCCATTCAACGAAAAATTACAATCATTTCAGTTTCAAATTGAGTATTAGAAGGCAAGACAGAAATTTATTGTCTCCACTATGGAAAGCAGTTGTTTGTATTCTTGGAAGTATCAGTTCTCCCCACAAGCACCATTTGGGAAGGAAAACAAGCAACAGCATGATCAAAAGTAATTTCGAAATCAATGACTAAGCTAAAATAATTGATTTAAAACAAAAATAAAACTAGCTAGTAAAATTTTCTCAGTAAATCATACCATTCATTCAAAGTTTGAATTTTACAGAAAATAAGAAAGTTATTAGATTAACTTCATATAAAATGCACGAAGCAAACAAAAATTTACCAATTTTGCCTCCTTTGGAATACGGAGCTAATAAATCGACAACTTTGATTCCAGTTACCAAGATCTCTTGCTCAACACTCATTTCAACGAATTCTGGAGCTTCTGCATGAATGGCTGCATACTTGTCAGTCACAACGGGACCCCTTTCATCAATGGGTTCACCGATTACATTAATAATCCTTCCTAGTGTTTCGGGCCCCACGGGTATCTTGATAGGAGAGTTTGTGTCGAGCACTTCATTTCCTCTGACAAGACCTTCCGTACCATCCATAGCAATTGTCCTGACAGTACTTTCACCTGTACACAAAATAAATATTTTACATGCTATTCAAGACTTGAAACATTTCTATAATTGAATAATTGGGGAAAAACCCAAAGTAACAAACTTACCAAGATGTTGAGCTACCTCGAGGATAAGCCTAGGTTTGCGACCAACAACCTCCAATGCATTTAAAATAGGTGGAAGATCATCGTCAAACTGCACATCTACCACAGCACCAATCACAGCTACGATTCTTCCTTTCGCTTGAGTTTTTGCCTGTGCTGCTGCATACCTCCGCCCAGCTACGAAACAAGCATATATCAATTACCGCAGATTATTAGATAAAAGTAAAAATCAAAAGTAGGTTTAATAAAAGTTTAAAGTATGATTCAACAACAATTCAACCCCGCCCCCATATAACACTGTCAGCGTTATATTACACATTTTATTTCTCAAGGTGATTTTGTTAATGGCAGCCCTCGCTATTCACTTGCTTCAATTGCAATGTAACTGCATTTTCTTTCTAAACGCTATCTTTTCGAACAAGTCAACCCCTTATAATAAAATTTGCTTTTCTGGCGTTAACGGAAGACTTCACCTTTAAGTGAGATTTTCACCTCTTGCAGTGGGTGAAATACATATCAACACACACCCTGATCACATGGAAATAGAAAAAGGGGATTTAAAACCCACTTCAAGAATTTTTACCAGTGACTAATCTCAATTTCTTTCCTAATGAAGAAAAAAGTCATCAAGCAGTTGCTAGAACTCCCAACGCTACCGCAATATCTGCCCATGTGAATGGGACTAATTTACTAAACAATACTCTTTTCAGTGAATTTTTATTTACACCTGCTGAAAAAATATTTAAAAAAAAACCCAAGAAAATACCGCAAAAAATAACCCAACAAGCAATATTTGTTGTTCAATACAATAAAACAGCTATAAGAGTTGTGACATCAAAATTTTGCTGACAACCACTTCGGTTTAGGCTATTCTACTACTTCACACCAGTGCTATGGCAAAGTGCGACTAAAGCGTTCAATTATACTTTATGGACTACTACAAAGCTAGGTGAAAGATCAAGCTTATAATTTTTTTGGGAAGCCTGGCACTATTTGGACCATGACATGACGAATTGAAAAATTTAGGCACCAGCTAAACTTCTTAGGAGCAAAGCATGGTATTTTACTCAAAAAAAGCAGTCCTCAATGTTTTCTTTTACTTCTCCCATGTCAAAAACGTGGCAGTCCTAACGCCCCAGATGTCTCATGGGGGAACCTAATGAGATCTGGTACCACTATAGTAGAGGCGCCACAGAACATCACATGGACCTATGATGCTGTTAGGAGGACACTGGACTTAGCCTACTCATCCTATATGCTGGAGGGCGTGCCGTGCATTGTATATTCATAAATTACATGCCCCCCTAAATAGCCTCGCTACAGTCTTAATACATGAGACTACCCGGGCATGGCCCCATGGATCTCAAGGGACCTTATAGCCCTGTTTACATGCACACAATATTGCGGTAGCATTGGGAGTGCTAGCATCCGCTTGACGAATTTTTTTCTTCGAAGAAAAAAAAATGGAGGGCAGTCATTGGTGAATATTCTGGAAGCGGGTTTTAAACCCACTTTTTTTTATTTCCCATGTAAGCAGGGCTAGTCACAATTTTTGAGAATATGTATTCGAATCAGGTATTTCTAGCCTCGGGGAAATCACATTTCCCAGGGAAGACCTATGATGCTCCTATGACGCCCAGGATCCGGCACCTATAATTCTTGCTCCCCTTTTTCACATTCAATAACATCAACAAATTTTTGTTACCTGATGAAAACTCAAGATGTTTTAAAGGAGCGCTAAACATTTCCCCGCAATGATAGCGTAACCGAATCGAACTAGGGTTACCTCTGGTTTTCGAGCCATTGCAAGGCCCCCCCAATTGTTTGCACCCACTGGGAAACTGCTTTGAATCGTGCAATTTGCAATCCTAGAGAAACGACTAATCCGATACACAACAACCGATAACCACAGAAAACAAACTGAGAGGACTTACATAGGTTGGACCACAGACATGGTAAAAATTGCTGGTTGTTGAACTTTATTACAGACGTTGCGGGTTTGGCGCATTTAACCAGCGACGATGACGCTCTCGCAAATGTCCCCAACATTTTTGGAAACGATGGCTATTCAAACTATCACGGGGAAAAAGATGTAGGATTATGAATAATCGCTCTACGATGGTTATTAAAAGACGACCGGAACGACCTACAGTAGAGGAGGTTCGCCGATGGCCACGCTCTTGGGTGCCCGGATGACGACTCTTGTTGCCACACACACTTTATTCAATTCTATTTGGCTGATCGGAGATAAAAATGCTTGTAGGTGTCGCTAGTTGCAGTAAGTCGTAATTACTTGCGGAATTAAAACGAATAGTTTTGTTTCCGTTTGATAGGTAGCAGCAGGTGTATCATCTCAGTGATGCTTTTCAATAGAGTTACTATATTTGAATACTCAGAAAGGAG
This sequence comes from Pholcus phalangioides, assembly GCF_987345545.1. Taxonomy (NCBI): domain Eukaryota; kingdom Metazoa; phylum Arthropoda; class Arachnida; order Araneae; family Pholcidae; genus Pholcus; species Pholcus phalangioides. The sequence goes on from NW_028301606.1 coordinate 380,793, forward strand.
GATGCGTGCACGCGCTCGCTCAGTAATGTAACTTAACCCGATTTCCACAACAGATGGCACTACTATTCCAACCTAAAACAGAACTGCTAAAGAAACAGAAACGAAAAATTCTGGGAATTTCGATGGCGATTGGTGAATGCGTGTGAGAAAAAACACATATCAATGAAGAAATATATGTTTAAAGTGGAGGAAAAAAAATTTCCCCTGGGGAATACTTTAATGAAGTAAATCCCCATTTACTTCTCTCCATGAATGAAAACTTCTCTATGAATGAAATTTCTCTCACGTGAATGCACAATTGAAAGTTTTCTAAAATTTTAACAATTTTTAAAACTGTGAAGAAAGCACAAGAAATTAAGAACTTTGTGATGAGACAAATCGGTCATGTTTGGCTTTTCGAAATCTTTGTGTTGAAAACAGGACTATATTAAAATTGTCACAGCCCATGGGAGGAGATACGGGGAGAGTGGCAATTGTTCCCCCCCCCCTCGCTCCCCAGAGTCAAAGGTGGAGTCGACTGATCTAATGTATATATGAATTCACATCATCGTGCCCCCCCCCCCCAGACTTCCAAGTCTATCTCCGCCTCTGTCACAGACCAACAGGAAAAGTGATTCTCTGGACCCTCTCTCCTCCCTACCTAAATTAAATAACTATAACTACTTGCTATCCAGTTTACATACCCACTATGTCGATAATTTGACCAGATCTCATTTTCATGAGGTTCTTTCTACCCTTGAGGTCCCCTGGCGGTGCGTTAATACGGCACTGGTTGGAAGCCTTGAGCAATTCGTACCCTTTTAATTGCCCAAAATAATCACCTCTTCAGAAAAAAATTTTCATACTTTTCTGTAGATAAAAGTATATTCAAATCATGTGTATATGATAGTTGTTTGATCTCTTTTTTTGAGATGAGAAACAAAATTCAGTCGAACCCAAATGTAACAAAGTCGCAAGCAAAACGTGAAAAACATTAGCAATATCCGATTTTTGTAAAAACCGATACACGATAAATACTTGAGTTTAATCCATACGTGCCGAAACATAGGGCTGAGGCCATTGGAGCTCTCCCCCCCCCCCCCCAATAAATTTTGTAAGGAGCTGAGCCCTCCCAATAGTTTCTAAAAAAATAATGCAATGCACCTTCTTCATCCTGCGTGCACGCTTGAGTCCCGTATATACGGGACGATCGGCAATTTTCAGCCCCTCCAATGTTTTCCTCATGTCATCTCCTCTGGTTTAATTGTTTGAGCGGTTTTTAAAACTTCCCGATCCCCATTATGACTGCCGCAGTAGAAATCACTGAACCTTCTAGAAAGTGCCACCTAATTTCAAGAACAATATTTTTATTCTGGTTGCATGAGCTTATAAATGCTTCCCCTCCCCCAACACCGAAATTAATAATAATAATAAAAACAAAGAAGAGGAAAAACTCTCTATAGTTTTCTGTCATCTATGCTGTGTATGCACGTGATCCTATACTACCTCCAAGGGAAAGGAAAAACGCATTTTAAAACTGCAAGTCTCTTTCCTTCCGTTATCAGATTTTGAACAAAAGGTGGCTCCGCCCACAGACAGTAGATCGACAGGTTGGAGGGGGGGATGGAAAACATGTTTGACTGCGAAAGCAACTTCAACGCAGTAGCTGGATTCGTCACTGCCGAAATGTAAGGATATTAAGGAGGCGGGATATTTTGGGATCGCCGAAATGAGAGTAGTTACCGCTGAAAGAGTTAATGTGAGGAATCCACTTGAAGCAGCGTTTTTCAACCTACGGTCCGTGGACTAGAGGTTGTCCGCTAAAATGGGGGCATGTAGTCCCCTCAAACAGACTTTAAAATTTGATTACAGCCAAAACAAATCGTCCACGCATGTTACAAATATTAATTATATTCACAAAGGTTTCGAAGAAAATACCGTGAAACCCCTCTTAACGAATACACATCCGATGCGATCACCCCTCTTTTACGGCCAAATAATTACATCCGCGTATGAGAAAAGAATGCCTCTTAAACCCCTGACGAACGGTCAGCCCTCTTTTAATGACGAACTGTTTTGTCCCGCCGGTGTCCGCAAGAGAGGTTTTAGTGTATTAGACTTATGATCCTAAGTTCAGCGGTTCTTCAAGTCGTCGTCGCCGAGACAAGTCAGAGGCAAGCTGTCGATATTGATGCGTGCGCCTATTCAGTGCTTTGAAGTGGTGCTTTATTTTATTTTCTGGAAGCGTTGAATTAGGCAAGGAAGCCCGAGTGGGGTGCAAGTTTGTGAATCTCTGCTGTAAGTGCTCCATAGAACTGTTAGGCTAACCGCGAATGGAGACGCTTGCAACGTTCGTCACACGACGCAGGGCAGCAGTGCGTTTTGCGGCCAACGGAAATCAAAAGGACAGCGCAAACTGAGACACGAGGCGACACTACGCTATAATCGCGTGTACGCGCTCACTCGTTGGCGCTGCTGTTGAGCCGCTGATTTTCGTGTCCCGCGTGCACGATTCTTCGTATCCGGTAGGGGTTTGATAGAGTTCGCATTCTCTTATGAAAAATTTTGTTTAATATCAACGTTATTTGCATAAACACGGTATTTATCAATTATTTCTTTAATTAGTTCCTGAATTATTCTATTTCTTTCTGAATTTTTATTAAATATTATTGTTCTTTCCAAGGTTTTGACTTTTCATTAGCTCTAAATTTTCATTCATTATGGGATTCATTAATTTCGAGATTCTCATTGATACACCGAATTTTCACTAATTTTGTGATTGTTTCCAAATTTTAAATCGTAATTAATTCTGAATTTTCATTAATTTTTATGCATCCATAATTTTTTATTAATTTTTAGAGGAACAAAAAATCCAGTTTTATTTTTTTTAATAGCCTACGAAATAATTTCCATTCAATTTCTGAATTTGGCTTTAATTCCGAGTATTCATTAATTATGATATTTCATCGATCGATAGAGGAATAATTTTTCATTAAATCTGAAATTTAATTATTAATTTCACTAATTATGGTGTTTCATTAATATAGTTGTTTTTCATTAAATATGAATTTTCAACAGTTTTGGAATTATTTATTAATATTTTAAATTGTTATCAATCCTTTCATTTGTTTTAACTTTTCACAAGTTCCAAATTTTCATTCATTATGGGATTAATATCGGAAATTAATTTCGGAAAAATTCCATTAATTAAATTCCATTATTTTCGGAATTTTCATTCATTCCAATTTCTCTTAATTATATAATAATCTTTATTTAATTTTATTAATTTTGTGATTCATTCGAAAATTTTGAATTTTCTTAAATTCTATATTTACATTCATTTTCATAAATCCTGAATTTTTATTAATTTTCATCCATCCTAAATTTGCGTTAATTTTTATCCATTTTCAATTTTGATTAATTTATGTAAATAGTTTTCATTAATTTATGTATCTTTAGCGTTTTTTAAAGAATAATTCATCAGAAACATCTGAATTTTTCCAATAGTTTTTAATTATTCACTAATTTCGAATTGCCATTTTAATCCTGATATTTTATTATTTTTTAGTGTTGACGTTTTTATGTATTGCATTTTAAATTTTAATATATATTTTTCAGCATTCTCTCGTAGTTTATATTTTAATTAATGTTATGTCTTCATTAATGTCAACTTTAATAACCAATATATAACATACAGGGAGCCTGGATATTATGTATCCCAAATGCCAAGGTTCCCCCCCCCCCCCGGGCCTCCGAAAACGCTCGTGCACTGGGGAACGCGTTCCAATATGCGCATCCCCTCGGCTACGCTTAGGGAGTGTTAAACGTTATCGCACTTGGGTCCCGCCCACTCGCGAACGCTGCACGGGACTCAATTCGTGCTTTGCCTGAGAAATGCTGACATAAACGAACTTATGGTTATGCCGATCCCACTCTTTGATCCTTTAAGCGGCATTGACGAGATATCTCGCCCCCTTAAAAGTCTCTAGTTTTAGCATTGACTATAATTATAGTCGAGGTTCTTTGATTTCTCTATGAAACACCTATTACTCTATACCTGCTGAAAAATAGGGAGAAAAAGCCTACTTCAGTGATTTCCGCTGTATCGCTGGAAGGGTCAATAGAACGGTTCTGGTAAATGACAGAACCAGTGCTATATCCATAGCTAGAGATTACCATTTAGCTTTATATAGCGTTGACAGAATGCACCCAAAACTCTATTCGTTGTGTTTGATGTTTTTAACATTATTTTGGTATTGCGGATTCGCTGGGATGGGAAAGATATCTGTTATAACACATACGCCGTAGTATCAGACTTCGTTATAAGCGGGCTTGAATGTATGAAAAAAAAAATCTTTACCCTAGCTCTAAAATAATTTTGTTTTTTCTTCTCTCGGGGAAAAAAATACGATCGATTTTGACTTGAAAATAACGAATTGAATTGGAGCAAAAACCCCTTTCATCGAGATAAGATAACAATTGGGAACAAGGCCGCAATTAGGGGGCGGCAGTGCCGTCTTAACGCATGGGCACGGCCCGGGGGCCTCAGGAGAGGAGGGGCCTCACAAAAATGAGATCCGGTTGAAATTTTCTAGGATTTACCGGGTAGGGCCTCCGAAAAAGCACTTGGCCCGGGAGCCCATGGTACTCTTAAGACGGCCGTGGGTGGGGGCTGGCGGAATATTCCCGTATTGGAGTCATGCTCTGTGGAATGGTGAGAAAAACACCAGTGGCCGAATGAAGAATTTTAGATTTCCATTTTTAAATGTTTGAGGGGGAGGGGGGTGCTTAAACAGAAGTGACTACTCTTTAGTCCAGTTTAAAGGCGCATTATATCAGGAGTTTGATAACAGTAGAGGGACAATCGAATTTCTGAAAAAGTGACCCGCTAAGCGGAGTAGCGCATTATCCGGGAGACCCGTAACGAGGTTTGATTGTAAAAGTATTGACATCATCATAATCGTGCACCCCAGAACCATTAAATGCACAGGCGGCCGGAGAAGCCCGTATATCCCATTCTGCCTTCAAGTCTAGCTCAGCCTATGGGGTGGGGCGATATTGCCCTCTCGATGAAATACTGCGCTAAAGTCATCATTCAATGTGCGTTGGCGCGACAAAAACAGTAAAATGAGCGGCCCCCTCCCCGATGAATCCCAAAACCCGTAATTTTTTGTTTTCGCACATAGTGCGCAGATCGGCATTGAGCCCTGTGAGAGCTCGGCTAGAACGCGACAGAGAGAACCCAGGTTGCTGACGTAGCAACAGAAACCTCCCGCTGCAAAGGTTGACGAGTGTCGCTATTTGCGACGAATCTATGCAGGTGAAGGCTGATGGGCTCTAGCGTCGGGCGTCCTAGAGCGCCGCATGTTATCGTGGCCGTTTTGGAAATTGCCGCAGAGCTGGCGGACTACACATTTTGCCAATAGGATCGCTCAGACATCCACATGGCATAGTTCCGGGTTGTGCACATAGGAAACATCTAGGAAGGGGCGCTCGCAATCAATTTGACATAGTTGATTTATATACTATTCAGAAGTTACTTGAAACGTACATCAACCATTAATTTAGATCGCTCATAAGGTAATTATTTTTTTATAATCAGTTTAAAAAATTATTAAATGTCCGAAATTCAATCCAAAGCTGCGCTCGAGAATATTTTCTTTTCATGCATGTATGTGGTTTACTTAAATTTTCGTAGTTAGATTTTTCTGTTTCGCTTTGTATATACTAGATGGCAGCACTAAAACTTGTTTTTCATGTTTGTAAAAATTAAAATTTTAATAATTGATTTTATATATAACCAGGCCCGTAGAAAGAAATTTCATTCGGGGGGGGGGGGAGAAAGTAATAGAACAATAAATTTGGCCATCTTTTTCCCTTTTTTCGGTCATTTTCCTCACATTTCTGGGGGTAACGGACCCATAAGTCCGCTCGAGCCCCCGCTACTGCCCTGATTATAACACATGTGCATTTTGAGTCATTAGTTTCCAAAAGCAAAGAAAACAGAAGTTTATAGTTTCATTGTGAAATTTTATTAGAATATGGATAGGGTTACCAGATATCGTACTTCTTGATGGGTTCAAGCGTCCCATGGGCGGATATACGGGGGGGGCGTGGAGTCGACTGACATCATCACCGTCCCTCCCAGCAATAATGACCGTGCCCCCCCCCCCCAGATTTCCAAGTCTATCTCCGCCTATGAAGCGTCCTCTTACGATTATGAAATTTCTCCCTTAGGGTATGATCCCCCCAAGGGACCTATGTCCGTCCAGAGCAGATCCATCAAAATACACGGAAATGTTTTCTCGTGGCAACACATCGTTTTATATATACACGTATGTGTGTACACGTGCACACACATATATTGGTTTACTCCCACGGTTTTTGAAGTATGTGTGTTTATATTGGTTTCTCTTTATATAAACTTTATATATATGATGATATTCGTATTTTCCACATGTTTCAATCAGAGTTTTATATTTTTTCAGGCACTTATCATTTTTTTTATGTGTGAATCCAAGGTATTGCAAATTTTTGGTCCTAAATAGATAAATTGTTTTTTTATTATAGCTTTACGAGGAAGAAGTTGAAAATTGGGTTTCGTTATTTCTGATATTCTTTGAATTTGTCTTATTTTAAACCAATCTGTATTTCTTAATAAGAAAGAGTAGTAATCTGTAAACAGAAGTTTTACGGGCATTTGATCTGTAATCATTTATTTGGATATTTGATGGATGATGAGTATTAAGCCTGATTATATTTAACCTTTTTGTTATTGTTTTATTTAATAATTGGATATTACAGTCATAATCTCCCCCCATACACAAATGCCATAATAAATAGTGGACAGGATGTTTAATAACGTTGTAAATTTTCTGTTACAATATTTCGGAGTTACAATTCTGTTACAATTATTCATTCTTATATTATAATATTTTATTCCAATGTAGATAATTCCTATATGCGCGTTTTCCATTTCAAATCTCTACTTGAATGTTATTCCTAAATACTTGAAGGTTTCAGTCTTTTCTATTTGAGGGCAATCGCAGAGCTCATCCATACGATTTAGAGAGTGATATCTTATCTGAAATGAAATGTCAACGTCATTTCTTCGAAGCTGGAATTTCATGTATTTTGTTTTCGTGACGTTTAACTGGAGTTTATTTGTATGAGTGATATCAAAGTGTTGTCAACATGGGGTGGACCTTTGACCTCCAATGCTTATAGGCTAGTCGTCGCTAGCCTGCCCATATCACACTTTTGGCAGAACCATCTGGGCACCGGGAATTAGCGCAGCACACTATCAGATAGCTACGTGTCCCAAGCGGCCATCGAGTTTATTTCTATAGAGCCAATATTGAATTCGATTCGAGGCTTCTACTGTATACTGCTTTAATACTTGATCGTTTGAAGCTGATATGTTCAATGCAGCATCATCGGCAAATGTAACTAATTTCCCATGCAGTTGCAAAGAATGAATATCATTTATTTATACTAAAAATGCCAGTGGCCCTAAAATTGATCCCTGAGGGGAATTCCTTTTCGTATTATCTAATAATCACTTATTGTATTATTTATTTTAACAGCTTTGCTTTCTATTTTCAGGATAACTCGTTAGCCAGTTAAAAATTTTCTCCTTTAAATAAACCAACCTGCATTGTAGAATTTTTTCATTTAATATATCATGATCGATATTTTTTCAAACTCTTTATTTATATCTAAGAAAAGGGCTAGGTTTTTATCATTTATATTATTTTCGGTGTAGATATATTTAGAGAATTTCAAAATTTCTGATTATTATTATAATTATTCGTCTTTAAGGATAATTTTTTTTTTACTTTAAAACACTTTCCAAACTTTTTGTTTCATTGCCCCCTTCTTCAGAATTTTTTTTCTCTCATCGCCCCCAACTAAAGTAAACTCATAGGCTCCTATGTTATGACCGTAGCTTTCATCGCCCACCAGGGGAGGAATATCGCCCACTTTTGGAAACACTGTTTTAAACATCATTTCTTCGTTTTATAATGGGTTTGTGTTTTTTCTCTCACACATTTTCTACGCTTTGACTGATCACCGTCAAAATTCCCAGAATGCAAGAACGCCTCCAAGCTGGGCAGACGGTATTCTAAACACGGCCCAATTTACTCCAGTATAAAGTGAAACCAGCATAGGTAACAGCGCGCAAGGCATTTTACTGACTAACCGTTGATTCTAGAGGCATACTTCCAATTAGGAAAAGTATCCAAATAACCTGTAGAACTCAGATATATCATTCATGTTGCAAGGGGTTGTATGTATAGTTATTAAAATGGAAAAATTAACTTCTTATACGAACACCCTGGGCCCAAAAACCCAATTAAAAAGTTCTTGCCCTGTGTTTCCTGATGCTAAACATAAAAAAAAATAATAAATTCCACATTTCTCAATGCAATATTCGAATGAGAATATTCGGAGGAAAGCTCGGAAAAAACAGCAACAAAATGCGGGCGAAACGGTTTATCATAATTTAATGCTGTTTTTTCCTCCCAGCTTTCTTCCGATTTTCGAATTCGAATATCTCGGCGAATATTACACTTACAAACGTGGAATTGTTTTTTTTTTTTTTTTTTGTTGGCATCAGGGCAAACAGGGAACAACTTTCTAATTGTTATTTTTTTGGGTACAGGGTATCGTGTATAAAAAGTACTTTTTTATTTCAATTTTAGTAACTATACAATCACTTGAAAGATTGAATGACGTATCTGAGAGTACTACACGTTATTGACAGGGCTCCAGCCGATTCTTATTATTTTTCGTTTTTCAAATTTTACTGTAAAACAGCACCCCGTGAGAAATAGGGCCTTGGGGCTCACCAAAAATCACGGCCTAGAGGCCCTGCAGCAGCAGGATGTGGGGCCGTTGGGATCATGGGTGGAGATACAAGGGGGGAGCATGGGGGCAGTGCCCATGGCCCCCACATGGGAGGGGCTAACAGGGCTCTAGCCCTGGGGCCCGGGACAATTCTAATCATTTTTTGACTTTCTCACTCTATAAATTAACTATAGAAGGGCCAAGGACCCTTGAAAAGTCGGTCCGGGGGCTCCGCAAAAGGATCCCAGCCTAGGGGTCCTGCTCTAAGATGTGGGGGCCATGGCATTGTCCCACAGTGTCAAAGATGGAGTCCACCGATCTAACGTATATGTGAATTGACATCAGCATCATCATGCCCCCCCCAGACTTTCACGTCCATCACCGCCTATGATTGGGACTCGAGAGCATTGCTGCCCTCACCAGACTCGGGCCCGGTGCGAAAACAATAGCGGGGACAAGTGCGTCTTAACAATTTCGGGGTACCAAAAATCTTTTTTCCCTTTTGCCCGATTTTCCATATTTTGTGGGGAAGAGGAAAATCAGCATCCGCAATATTCAGGGGGGGGGGGGGATGCTGAGAAATATCCATACAAAAAATTTTAAGCTCACATGTAATTTAACACAAAAATTGATCGAAATTCGGCACTGGAAGTAATTTCAAAATAATGAGAGAAACAATTTCAGAAACTAATGGAAGTTTCCGAATAGATGATTTGAAAATAATTTCGAAAAGGATGAAAGAAATAATTTCGAAAAGGATGAAAGAATACAGTAGTTCCAAACATAAATTCAAAATTAACCGAAAAAGTGATTTCAGAATATATATTAATGGAAATTCAAAACCAATCAGCTGAAATAATTCCAGAATTGACGAAAATTTAGACTTAATGGAATTAATAACCATGCAATTGATGGAGGTTCACAATTAAGGAGAAATAATTCCAGAATTGATGAAAATTAATACAAATACAACACCACAACAGGCAAAATGCCCAGTGAGGTGGCTGAGAAAATTAACGAAGGATATTTAACGAAATTAATAATTCAGCAATCGAGAAAAATTAATAATTAATGAAATCAATGCAATTGATAAAAATTCAGAACTAACGGTATAAAAAATTCCAGAATTGATGAAAATTCAGAATGTAAGAAATAATTCAGACAGCTGAGTATAGTTGAATCATCCATAAATTTCACTATGAAAAAGCATCCGATGAAGAGAGTTTGTTGGAGCGAAATAATTCTACTAGATGGCAGTAGCAGTTCTTTTTGTGAAATCCTTCCGCCCACCCTTAACACATATATTCACGCACACACATGGCTTGGTAAATGGACCCACAAGCAAGTATATATTCTTCGGGTTTCAGTAACAAATAATAATCTTTTAATTATTATGTGTTATTAAAAAATTGGAGGAATTGCAAAGTTAATTTTCCTCCTTTTAAGAAATACCGCGATTAAATAGCAATAACAAAGAGGAGAGAAGATATTCCAAAAAAATCACAGCGAAGAGTAGAAAACTTTCAGCTGTTAATAGAGCGATGCCGCCGCAACGTGTGATCAAATCATTCTCTCGAAAAAAAATGGACTGACAAGAAAAGGTAATTCTTATAATTATAATAATTATAATTCATCTCATTCTGTAGTTGTTTTTCTTTCTTCTTTTTTCCAATCCATGTCGGTGGCGAATTACTTCATAGCATAGTTATTATGGATACGATACAACTCTGCACGTCATTTTATAAAACTTACTCTTCTTATTCTTGTGGTTTTTGTCAACAATATTATTTGTTGAATGTGTGACTTTTAAAAGAATTTTATTATTCATGCCTTAGCACTACATTACATTTGTCATCCGAATTTATGTTAAAAAATGTAAAAAAAAAAAAGACCGGTCCCGACAATCGTGTATGGAGGTATCAGTGAGAAATGAGGGTGCTCCAGTTTTATATTTACTGTATATCGATTTTAGGTTTATTTGGTGGATCTGGAATTTAGTTATATTCATGTTCACCAAAATTTATAACAATGGGAAATAATTATTTATTATTTTCAAGTGTTTATTTTGAGAGTTATTTGACGGAAATTATTATTTTTTTTAATTAAAACGTTTTTTCTACTTCCCTACAAACTTCCGCCTTTCAATGTTTTATTTTTGCTGTTAAAATTATAAATAAATGCGATTTATAATATTAACATAAGTTGCATCAGTAATGTACATAATCATAAATAATAAGAAGTGTAAATAATTTTTTAAAAATATTCAGGTGTCAGATATGCATATAAATATTATTGTACTTGGCATTCACATACATTTATTCTTAGTCAGCTGAATCAATTTCTTGTACTAAAACGATTTTGGAAGTGTAACAAAGGCTGTAGTTTATTCCTGGATTAGTTTCTATTTTCTATTCTTTTACCAGGTATTTATTTTATTTTGGGTGGGATCTAATTAGAATGCATACAAATATTTTTGACTCACGTTAAATATTTTTCCTTTGTATAACAATGTAGTTATTACAATTATTTTTTTAAAAAGAGCTTTATTATTTTTTTCAAAAATGCATATTTGTATTTGCATTTATGAAATTAATTGTCATTTTGAAAAATGTTTATTACATACCTGATGCATTCTATTACACAGTCACACTAAGTTACATCTTGAACTATGCTATATATGCACTGTGAAAAATGTTATAACCATGGATTTATATATTTCTATACCTATATAAATTTGTGTGTAGAAATACACACAAATCATACACAGCATTGGGTTACTGGTGGTTGATGTTAGTTATGCCAAACTTGAAACAAGTTTGTGTTTAGTCGAATCTGTCTATCTGTGAATTGACCACCCCAGACACTCTGCTTTACTGGTCACCTTACAGAAATGCATGCAGAACAAAAGTTTGACATTTGCCGGGAGTTGGGGGGGGGGGGCTGCAAATTTAAACAACATGTTGTATATTCATTGACTTACCAAACACCTCTGATCCAAGTTGCAGTGACCCCCCTTCCTCTAATTCTTGCTTTGCCCAAAGCCTCTTCATGCTAAAGTCCATTTCTGAATGAGTATTACATATACAAAAAAAGATATATCTTAAGATATTGCAGACCCTTTAGCTTATAGGTTGTCATATTGGTCATTTTACCAGGTTTTACCATATTTGTGTATGATTTATTGATATCAGATATTCCAAATTTTTTCTAAATTTCAACTATTCTTGTCTGATTTTGTTTCAACAATAAAAAAATAAAATAATTTTATACAAAATGTAAATTTTCAGAAATGTAAGTAATTATTGAAATTTTGATTAAGCTTCATGAGAAGCTTTTCAGGTATGTATTATATCAAAGTCAAACCTGGAACCCATTATGAATTAATATTGTGCATATGAATAATAAAGTGATATTCCAATTTTTCACACAGTTTTGTCATTATCCATCATTATGAGACTTTTATATGGAAATCAAGGTTCTCTCTCTCTCTCAGCAGAATGTAATAATGGTGTTATTCTTATGCAATAACCTAACATGCCACATCTGAAATTATAATTTCTCATCATCTTCACGTTTCTTAGCACATCTTTTTAATTTGAATCAGATAAACTGAGGACTAAATATAACAAATGTCTGACAGGGCTTGACAAATCAAAAAAAAAAGAAGAAAAGTTAGGCACCAGCCAAATCCCTGTAGGAGTCAAAAAATGTTTTTCTACAAAAAAGTTCCAAAATAATCACTCTCTCTTGTCTCCAATATTCCTGGATTTATGAGACCCTTTCCATGTTGGTAGATATGAATTCAAAAAAGTTTCTGCTATTCTTAGAGTCCAATTTAGTAATTATACATTTAACGTTTTTGATGTCAATAATGATTTCTAGTTGATATGACGATCTGAAATCTGAGATTTTCCATACCATGGTCGGCATACAGAATTTTTTATCAATGTGTTTTGATTTTCCCCCATGAAATAGAGCAATTGCATAGCTTACTTTACTTTTAAAAAAAAATTATTAAAATTATTTGATTCGCAGTCAAAAATATTAGAATTATGCAGTTCCTACTTCAACCCACAGCCTTTCGAGCTTTTTTGCTGTGGCTCACTGACAATTTTTAGAAAATAGCTACTTCACATGGAAAAACGATCAAATTCCCCAAAAAACAAAAAATTCATTAAAGAGCTCTGGCTACTGAAAGTCGTAGTGCTATACTTAGAGAACTGTGACATTCTTTCCAGATCCAATAGTAATGCTGTGCATTCGATACATTGAAAGGACCGTAATTGATGAAAAAGAAAAAATAGTTACAGAATTACTAAAAGAAATAATTGCAGAACTACCAATAGAAATACAGTGAAATTCCGTCATAACGAGTATGGCTTATAACGGCAGTCTGGATATAACGAGTGATTTGCAAGTGATTGTCAAAGAGTTAATGTTACAAAAAGCATTCGCTTTTAACGAGAGGTCCGTTATAGCGACAACTTTTATCCTGATTGCGAGCAGTCGTCATAACGGACTTCCACTGCAGTTTCAGAATTGTCAAGAGTAATTTCAGGATTCTTAAAAATAATAAGAATTTTTCAAAAAAATAATTTTATTTTTTCTGAAAATTTAAAATTAATGAAAAAATAGTTTCAGAATTATCGCGGTACATTTCAGATTTAATAAAACAAGTAATTAAAAACATAATTAAAAATAATTAAAAAAATCAATTAAAAAATGCAAAGGAAGGTATTTGAAAATAAGTAAAAATTCAAATTTATAAAAGGAATAATTTCAGAGAAATTATTTTCAAATTTAATAAAAGAGCTGAATAAATTTGGCTAACCCTGCTTAATAACAAGAATACGACGGTATGACTTGGTGGCCCGCGAACTTCGTGGGAAGTTTAATTTGGCCCGCTATATCAGAAAAGGTTGAAGACCTCTTTCTTAAACACTTATCTTTTTCCCTCACATATTTTCATGCAAGTTGTACTGAATAAAGATGAACTAAATATTCAAAATAAACACGTCCTTGTTTATATTCATCATATTCATTCTTCTTTGTTTTTCGAATTCAGTCGCAATTAATGACGATATAAGAAGAAACAAAGAGAGAGAGCGAGAAAGAATAAAATAATGCTTACATGAGTTGGAACTCATTCAAAAATTTTCATTCTTTTATTCTATGATTAATTTTTTTTTTAAAATAATTTCTCTGTGTAACTAATATATGAGAATAAGAAATTACTTTAAATTGAACTTTTTTCTTAATTGGAATTTTATTTATTGAGATAACTTCATTATTTTGCAGCATCGAATATAATTTACGAGGGTTCACATTTTTTTTTTGCTACATCTTAATGAGGCAGAGCGACGTTGTTCTATTATGATTTTCAAAATGTCTGAAATGATGGAGATTAAATTTCAGATATTCGTGCTTTCAACCCGATTGAAGATCGGGATCGATTGTTTTCTATAAATGAACTGCTATAAATAGTTTCTCTCCATAGTTTCTCGACCTTCGTTAATCAATCTTATTGATTTTTTTTTACATTATTTAAGTTCAGATTTCGATCATTCAAAATTAGATTCCCGAGTGATTTTAAATATTCATGAAAATAATGTATTAATAAAATCTCTACTCTTTTTTGGTTCTTCCATAGATTTTTTTTTAGGCAGATATCATGTAAAAGTATAAAATTGGATTTCAGGCATGCGCTTATAGGTAATGTCTTTCCTCAAGTAGAGAAAGTGTAAAAATATTTATACCGTCTTTAAGAAAACATTTTGTTTTCAACATTTTTTTTTTCACGTAATTAGAAGTATTCTTTTATAAGATATTTTTTTTTTGTAAGAACGAATGGGAATAATTCGGAATTTCCAAAGTCATTAACTATGATAAAAAGGAATTTGTTTTTTTAGTAAATTGAAAGGAAAATTGAGAGAGAGAGAGAGAGGAGGCTGTGTTAACCATTTGGGATTTTGTTATGTTTAATAAAGCAGCGTGAACAGGACGTACCTAATAATTTCATAGGCACGTTTTAACTGGAATTAGCAAGTAAATTTTTTTTTATTTATTTTGCTTATCTACGTGATGTGGGAGACATACGTTAATTCAATTCATAAAACTGGGCACAACACGAGTTTTCTTCAATTTAAATCATTCTTGCAAATATGAGAGAGATAAAATTAACGCGTGTAGAGGATTTATAGAAATTTCACCGAGGGAAATTCAACGCCACGAAATTCACCGATAGAAAAAAAAAATTCACCGAAAAATTCACCACATCTCTCACCAACAAGCAATTATCCGTCGACAGAAAATTCACGGACAAAAGTTCGTCAACAGTGAGTGACCGAGTGATTGAAAAAGTTTGTGACCTAGTGATTCAAAAAGTGAGTGACTGACTTGGTGAGTGAGTGCGTGCCCGACTGAGCATGTGAGTGAGCGAATGATTGAATAAGTAGCCGAATGAGTGAGTGACTGAGCCGGTGAATGGGTGACCGACTGAGTAAGTGGGTAGTGACCGGCCCTTCAATGTTCAATGAGTAAGCGCGTGAGCAAGGCATTGAATGAGTGAGTGAGTAAGCGAGGAAGTGATTTGGTGAATTAAATGAGCGAGGAAGTGACCAAGTGAGTGAGTAAGTGAGGAAGTGACCGAGCGAGCAAGTGCGCAATTAAGCGACCAAATGAGAGAGTAAATGACCAAGTGAGTGGGTGACCGACTGATAAATCGAATGAGTGGCCAACTGATCAAGTCAAGTGGGTGACTGACTGAATGAATGATCGAGTGAGTGATCGAATGGGTAAGTGAATAAGGGAGAGAATGAGTGAGTGGGAGCAACTACATCTGGCGGAAAAATTTAGGGGTAGCAGTTTTCGGTGTGAACAAATTTATAAAATTATCGAATTTTAAAGTTGTGGGGGGCGGGGGAGCGGCAAAATCGTTTCGGCAAAAATTCTAGTCGCGGCCCTGCGAATGAGTGTGTGTGAGTGCGCAAGTGAGAAAATGAATGTATGAATGAGCAAGTGAGCAAGCACGTGAATAAAGACTGAGTTGCTGCTCACTCACTCTGTTATTAACTTGCCGATGATTTTTCCTGTATGTGAACTGCCTGGCGGTGAGTTGTTGGTGAATTCGCCGGCGGTAAATTGTTGTTGGTGGATATTTCTCGGATACGCGTTTAGACACCCGGCTACAAGGTGTGTGTGTGTGTGCGTAACTGTCCCGGTCTGATAAACATTCGAAGAGAAATGGAAAAGAAAAAGAATTGTGAAAACACAAACGTCCTTCCCCTAAATAAAAAATTATGGTAATGATGATACTTATTGAAGGACATTTTCTCTGAGCGTTGAAAATATGTTAAGAAAATAAATCCGAATGCAGTTAAAGGAAACGTCCGACCTTCATCCGCTGTTTACTAGAACACACGTTCATTTTCTTAATATTTTATTTCGACCTTAGAGCAGATATTTTTTTTTTTCCTTTTCCCTCTCTTCACACTCAAACACAACATCTCTCTTCCCATTACTTTAGATTTTTATTACGAGCCCGTTTTATGCAGCGAATAAACGCTTTTTTAGTTGAAATGTGGCGCCGACGCCGAATGCCGTACAATACGCATAACGCCAAAAAAGACGTTATATAACAAATGGATTTTAAGCTTTTTTGAGTCTCGTCTCCTCATAAAAATGGGGTATTTTTCTGTTTTCCTCTCTGTTGTTGGTGTAATTATTTCTACAGCTCATAGCCATGACCTTCTCCACGAATATTTATTCAATATCCAGTTAGATTAAAATAGAGTTTTGTTTTTCTTCTGAGTGTGGATGTTGTTCGACGGATGGTGTGTGCTTTGAGCTTTTTGGGAAAATAATATTTACCCGCTGAGTGGTATTTTTCCTTCTTTCTTATGTATTGAATGTAATGGGAATTGAAAGGAAATCGAATGTACACATTGGGATTTTTTTCCCAGTCCTCTATGACAGTGGTATCTGAAGACTTCGCGACTTCGAAAATGGAAACGAACTCCGATATTATTGGACCGGATCTCGGTGAAGCCTGAAACACTTGTGGCGCTACTTGTCTTGTACAATTTTTATATTTTTATTATATTTTTTATGCCACTTACTAGCTAGGCATTATCTAGTGTGTTCTTGTATTGGAGTTCAGTCTGGCTCCAACTGTCGACCGAATTTGAAATGGTACCAACAATAAGGTTTACGTTTGGGTGTACCATCACCACTAGACCTCTCTCTAGACCGAGAATTTGAACGAACTCTTCCCTTTTTGTTAAAATTGTTCTCTCTATAGCGGGATAAGTGGTCAACAGCAACGGTCAAAGTCGAAATTTGACTTTGAAGTGATTGCAAGCTGATGATTATATTCAGGCATTTGTGACATTTTTCAATGTAGAGTTTACAAAGTGCCACAAGAGGACATGCTACTAATTCAAATTTGACTCGATAGGTGTTGAAATATTGCATGACCTTATAAAGTTAATTGCACGATGATTGCGCGCGTGTGTATAATTTTTGTTAGAGGGCGATATTGTTCCCACTTTGAAACAATGGTCTAAAATAATATTATTTCGAATCTTAACGGGACTTAAACAAACATGGATATTTCTAAAAGAAAAAACAGGGTGTAATATTGATTCTTTGTATATACACCCTTTTGTCTTTTGAGCTGTTGGTTATATTAAGTAAATATTTTCAATTTAGAAAAAGAACCCAAATAACGTGATTTTTTTTGATACCACAAGATATAATTTTATTTGACACAATATCTAAAATGGGCACGTTATTTGAATACTTTCTCTAATTAAAAATATGTTTCTCTGCCGAATGTGTGCGGAATGGAAAAGTTTCAAGTCCAGGACTTTTTCCACGGCTTCTAAACGGGCCCCTGGGGGAAGGGGAGGGGGGCTGTCTAACTTGAGAAAAATCTCGAAGTTGTGAATTTCGATGTCGGCTTCTGGAAAAACGGATCAAATATTATATGAATATGGAAAAATACCATCACAACCTCATGTGTTAGTACTGTTACTGATTTCATGTTTCTCTGTCATCAATCGTTCAAAAGATAAAGGGCGTATAAGGATTTGACTTACATCCGATACTATATTTCTATTTTAAGACCAATGTAATATTTGAGGGTCCTTTTGTTTGATGCCACTATACTGCTTGATATGCACCGATGCCCTTTTGTTTGATTCACTATACTCCTAAAAAGCTCTTACAGAACCCAGAGCCGCCTTTAGGGATGTGCAACAGGCGCTGTCGCACCGGGTAACGCACTTACAGTAATGATAATTTTTTGTAATATATTTTGAATTTTCATCCATTCTGGAATTCTGAATTTTCATGAGTGCTGGAATTATTTCTTTCATTTATTATAAATTTTCTGCGGTGCTGGAATTATCTTTATGAGTTACTTTTATAATTTTCAATGCATGAATTTTTGGGTGCTGACTCCCCTCTCCCACAGAATACATGAAATCGGGGCACCGAAATTACTGAGACGCCTCTGGGCTCCACAATTATTTTCGCATCGAGCCCCGCTTTTAGGGAGGACGGCCTGACAAAATCCCTAAAAAGCTCTTGCCGAACCCCGAGGTTCAGCAGAACATCAGTTGGAAACCTACGTGTTAGATATTTCAGTGCCACAAATATACAGGGTGTCCTGTAAGTGCTAATGTTGCCTTTATCTCATCAACCCTCCGTCGTAGAGGTATGATTTCAATTTAAAAATTGCTCAAAAGGTGTTCAAAAATTACCCTGTTGTAGTTTTGAGAGTGAAAATACAGTGTGTTACAAAATAAAAAAATCTAAATTTTTATACGTTCAAGGAGACAAAGACTTGCCCTGTCTTTCCTGATGTAGTAATAAATCATGTTTCTAAATGCAGTATTCACCGAGATAGTTGAATTCAGAAATTAGAGAAAAGTTATGAAAGAACAGCAAAGATTAACGGACGCTTCTTTCTCCTCCTTTATGTTGTCCTTTAACGACTTTTCTCTGGTTTTTGAATTGGAATATCTCAGCGAATATTGCACTTAGAAACTTGGAATTTTTCTGTTGGCCCCAGGAGAGACAGGGCAACAACTTTCTTATTGGAATTTAGAATACGGGGCGGGGGGGGGGACCAACTTAGATTTTTTATTTTGTTACACACTGCATTTTTACTCTCAAAACTGGTAAAGGGTAATTTTTGAACACTTTTTGAGCATTTTTTAAATTGAAACTATACTCTACAACGGACGGTTGATGAAATAAAGGCCGCATTAGCACTTACAGGACACCCTGTATAAACGTGTTTTAGAATTTTTTTCTCTATTGCCCCTAAAATACCGACTTTGTAAACAGGGCTATAACCTTAGTTTTCCGTAGAGATGTATCGGTGATAAAAGAGGTCCTTGGATTTAAAAAAGATTGAGAAACGTCGGTTATAATATACAAAGGATGGTTCGGATGCGCGAATAAAACGGAATGGCCTCTTCTGAGATGTCCAGCTTCTCTGTTATAAGCTTTATTTATGTAGTGAGAAGTGAGGAAATTGATATTCTTTATTCCCTCCCCTAGATTCGACATGGAAATTCTTCAAGTAAATCCAACAATGTATTTTTATGTGTTTGTTTGTCCGGATTTTCTTCGGGAATCCATTTACTTCGAAGGCGTTTTCCAGTGTGACTCCGCCTCACTTACCATAATGATAAAATAGAAGCGAAGTGTCGGCCCGATAATGCATGCTTAAGTGAAATAGATTGCTACTGCGCAACTCTCATCTCGCAAAAGCTAGCATTTTTTTTTTTTTGTTTCATTTCTGTGGGGAATTGTTGTTATTATTATTGTAGCAGCAGCTGTCTTAGCTCTTCTTCCGCTGCTGCTTCTGCTCACAAGGACAAGGTCATCCATCATCATCATCATCATAGGCATTTTTTTTTTCTTTTCTTATTCGGCTTATAATAAAATCGTGGCACGAATGCTATGCGTGATCTTCGGAACATAATTTATTCTTCCCTTCTCCGATGGAAGTTTTTTTGTTCGAATATCTTTTTATTGTTTATCTTCTTATTCCTGCTTTATCCCTCCTATTATTGTTTTATTATTATTGCCATTTCCGCAACGCCAAGAGTACGAGCCGGAAGCTGTACGTAGCTGTTTGTTGGGATAAAAGGAGGGAGATGTACGTACTTCATGTACGCGGAATACACTTCGAGATAGCTTATTACAATATATATATATATGATATTGTAAAAGTTCCATATTTTAAATCAAATATTGCAAACCAATTAATTACGTGAACTGGAAAGAGATAGCAAAAATATGAAAATTCAAATAGGAATTCAAAAATGAAAAAGTCATAGCCAATGTCTAGGTCTCTCATTGGGGGGAACACCCTGACATTGGCTTAACACAGAACGTATCGGAGAGCATTTCTTGGCCTCCACAGCCTAAATAGATGCCGCTGCCGCTGTGGTGGTCGAGTATTCATAGTGACGGACTCGCATCGCGAGGACCCGGGTTCGAGCCCCACCGTCGCCACAGTGGTGGTCGGCTGAAGTTGGTTTTCTGTGGTTCCCAACTTCGAGGCGCAAATGCGAGTCTATCTCCCCGTTAAAAAGTCTCGCCGCATAGAGCAACAGGCCTACAAACAGTACAAATATACAGTCACTACACATCACTCACTTCCCTTCTGAGATATAGATGGCAGCACTGAAAAATCATACACAACACTATAGTCTGTTTCAGGTTAACTTTGCAGTGAAGAGAAAGGTAGAGAGTGTATTCCTTCGCCGCAAAATATAGTTCTCATATATCGGAGGTTTAAGATGAACCTTTATACAGAATATTTCAATTTTTTCTATGATTTTGAAGAAAATACTGAAAAAAAATCGTTTTGAACCGATGTTTACTTGTTTAAAATTTTTAAATTGTAAAAAAATATTGGTTATTTATTAAAAATCCATAGCAACGGCAACGACACTCTGGCGCGATATCCTAGAAATTTTCCCCGCCAATATCACTGTCGTGTTTTTTTTCGTTACACAATTATATACTGTATATATACATTTTTTTTTTTTTTTCGTTATTTGGTTGAATTTTTCATAACGATACAATTTTTCATTCAGTTTTACATGCAGTTGTAGGCTTACATAAAAACGAATATTCAATCAGTTTTATTTTCGCCTAAAAATAGGCTTCAGTGAGTTCAGATATTCACTCATAGATTACAAGAAGTGTTTCTCTTCCACGAGAGTGCCGATACTATTGTGACTTGTGAGAGGCCCTCTATGGGTGCAGAAGTTTTGGTTATAGGTCCTCCTTTTTTTAATTATTTATTTTTTGCCATGTTTATGGGATAGTTTTAGTTTCCGATCACGGAGAGTGTTGACAGAGTCGCGACTTCCACTCACACGAACGGACGACATCTTCCACCCGCCTGTTTCTCCTCATGCCCCTTGCCTTCAGCGTCTCTTGAGATACAATAAATGAGTGTGGGGGGGGGGGGGTCCACAGTGGTTTGGGCTTTCATCTGTTATGTGACAGTTGTGTCTTAATTTTCCCCAGAGATAGCCACGCTAAAGTTCTCTGCTCTTCCATTCCTGAATACTGTATTTTTGGTTTTTGAATATTCGTTGTACACAAAACTCCATAAGAATAATCCGTAATAACCATGAGCACCGCATCAACCGTAACAAAAGACTAAAGCTGTCGGGAAAACAAGTGTCATCGACGTATACCGTTCGGGGAAGGGGGGAGGTCGAGTGACGGAAATTTCGGCAAGAAAAGTGAGTAAAAAATTCTAAACTTCTCCGTATCATTATTATTATTTGGTGCTATTCCTGCATTTACACGTGAAAACAGAGTTAATCTGCTTCTTCTTAATTTTATTTAACATTAATTTTTTCCATATAAATTGAAGAAAAAATTAAAAATCCCCAAGTTTTTGAGAGCCATGGTTAATATACAGTATTTTAAAATTACACGTTGCTTTCATAATATTGTTTTGATTTTTATTTTGTAAATAAATTTCAGCTGAGGGAAGGGAAATATTGCAGAAAAATATGACTTTTTTTGAAATTTTTAGTGTTACTTATGGCACATCAATGAAGAGTAAGTGACACGCTGATAGAAGATAATTATTTTTTTCTAAATTTTAAAACATTTTCTAATCAAAAAACAAAACAAATGATTTCAAAAACCTCACTTTAGTTTCTGAAAGTATCGGCAGTGATTTTCTTTTAATTCTATAATTATTACTAATTTAACTGTGCAATTACGTTACACGTAAAAAATATTTTTCTCAGTGAGATTGGCGAGAATCGTTCAAACCTTACCGAGGCCGCGCATCGATACATTGGTTAAGAGGCTTTCGTTCCCATAGCAACGAGTGATGCGGTTTCCTCGTAGCTTCCCCTTCACTGCAAAGTTAACCTGAAACGGACTATAGATACTCACTCAGACTGTTAGGTACACACACTTACAATTCCGGCTTCCGGCACAATTCGCTAGGTAGTAAATTGCCTATGGTGATAGACCTGAGTTGTACTCGGTATAAAAAAAAAAAGCCTAAATAGATGCTCGATCCCCCCGACGTTCTGCTGTAGTACCACTGAATTCAAAAATCAAAATAGAAGCCAAAACAAATGTTTTTTGGTCAAGTTGAAGGAAAAAAAAAGCAAAGTAGCAGTCAATATAAAAATATATAAAATAGATGCAGAAGGATCAAGTACATACCACACACACACACACACACACACACACACACACATACATGTGCTAGTCCTAGGTATGGCGGGTTGTGTTCAAAGTGAACAGTTATAGTTATTGGTGTAAGGAGGAAGTAAGTCCAATATATATATATATATATATATATATTATTATTACTCGCCGAGGTACGTGAGGGCTGCTCACAGGTCAGAGGAAAAAAAATATATATATATATAATCAGTAGTAGTAACTAAACCGCCCATGCGCATTGTGAACATTCCTCCTTATTGTCCCTGAAGGAAATTCGAACGATTTGGTGCATGCCATGTGTGACGTGTGTTGTGTACCCAAATATATACAGGGTGCATAGTAAACCGGGGGGGGGGGTATGGCATTCTAGAGGTATACCCCCAATTAGAAAAAGTTTCCGAATAACGTGTAGTACTCAGATATGTCATTCATGTTGCAAGGGGTTGTCTGGTTATTAAAATGGAAAAATTAACTTTTTATAGGTACCCTGTCCTATATATAAAAATTCCAATTAGAAAGTTGTTGCCCTGTCTTCTCTGAGGTAAAAAAAATATTCCATGTTTCTAAGTGAAATATTCACTAAGATATTGGAATTAGGAAAAACAGAATAAATTTGGGAAAAAAACAGCGTTAAATGCGGATAAACGGTTTTCCAGCATTTTTAGAGCCGTTTTTTCCCCATCTTTCCCCCGTTTTTTGATTTAGAATATCCCCGTGCACTTAGAAACATGGAATTTTTTTTTGTTGGCATCAGGAGAGACAGGGCAACAACTTCCTAATTGGGTTTTTGGCACATGGGGACTGTATGAAAAGTTAACTATTTTTTTTATTTTAATAACTATACAACCTCTTGAAACATGAATGACATATCTGAGTGAACATATCTATACACATACATATATATATATAGGCCTACAGTATATAATTCAGGGCTGGACAAAGCGAAAAGAAAAACCCTAGGCGCTAGAAAAAAGTCCTTAGGCCCCCAAAAAATTTTTTACCCGAAGAAAAAGGTCCCAAGTAACGCTTCTTTTGACATAAGGCATAGATGCGTTACTTTCTCAGGACATAGTGACTGTCTTTCACAGGGCCGCCCTTAGGGTGTGGCAACACTTCCGGTAATAAAAAAAAAAAAATAGAAAAAGATATTGTAATTTTTGTAAAAATTTCAATAATGAAACAAGGTTGCTGTATTTTGACGAAGAAAATGTTAGAAAAACCTAAATAATGTAATGAATAAGTGAAAATTATTCGTCACACACACACACTAATTATATGCAGTAATGATAAAATAAAAATAATCTTTATTTATGGTGGAGACAACCACTGAGACTGACGTGTAAGCACATTCTGTTTAGCACACGTTGCTTATATATATATAAGCCAACATAAACACATATTAACAAGTATAACATACAAACGGTCACGTCGGTCGAATATTATTAGCAAAAGGTTCCTCATATTGAAGCTCCTTCCAGGAAGAAAAATAGCTTGCTTATTAAGTGTGTGGGGAAGTTTATTTACTCTATACGGTGTTAACATCAGGGCTAAACGACAATTTTTTTTAATGTCCCAACTGCCTTCTTACGAAACGCAACACTGTGATACGGTAAAATTTCTGACTATTTTCGAGACGCATGGCATTTTGCGTGTGTATGCAGTGCGATATTTCAATAATCTAACGTACTTGCAGAGTTTCTGTGAGAGTTTTTGTTCTGCGTAAGTGTGATCGCGTAAGATTCAAGTTTTGAATGCGATTTCAAGTCGAACCGAATTGGACCATTTCGCGTCGGCAGAAACGTGCTACATAATCACGTTACGCGTTTTTTTCTTCCCTAGCTTGACGCATCAGCTCAGTTCGGCTATACAGTATAGGGCCCTGCCATCAACTATTCTGTCCTCTGCCTGCTCCTGTTTGAAGGGAAGGGAAAGAGAACGCAACAAAAAAAATCAAGTGAAGACCGGCGAAGCACGCGGCGCACGAAGCATTTGACTCTTCCAGAAGCAATCGGCCAATCACGCCCCGACCTAAAGCGCTGGCGTGAGGCTTGTTGCGCTCTGTAGGGAAACAGTCATACCTCTTTTCTTATTGGTGAGTGGACGGCGTGCCGCACTGGGCGATTCACGTTGCACGGCACAGAAAATCTGTTCCTAGGAAAACCCGGCGTAAGGGCTATCTTCGTAGTAATAATACCATCAAGAGAGCTTGACAAATTTCAGAAATATGAATCTTGTTGTGAAAAGGCTGAAAAAAAAAAAAAAATAGAAAAGCGAAATATCTTAACACACAACGTGGTGTGTTTGAAAAATTTTTGCAGCCGGAATTCAGCCTTCTGGTAAAGATAAAAGAGAAGTATGTAGGAGATATTTCACCAAGAAATGGAGCCTCAGCCATTTTGAATAGCCTAAGTGTTGCCGAAGAAGTGGCTTCCGAATTCGTAAGCAACATCATAGAAGATTATTTCGCTGATTATTCCTGATTGCTTGCTCTCTACAGGAGAGACTTTTTTTAATTGAGGTATTGACTCGCCCCCCTGAAATTTGACAACCAACTTCAGCCGACCACCATAGTGGCGCTTTTTAGGGTCAAACCCGGGTTCTTCGAGATGTCTGGCCATTACTTACGATGCCCACACGACTGCACCATAGAGTCACCTCTTCACTGCAAACATGGTAGATGGCACGCAGAACCTAATCTATATATATAAACATGCACAGTTATCTTTTTAAATGCACAGTTAGGTTGTGCAATAAAGAATTCCGACACACTCGACCTGACTGCTGCATGGAAAAGAGAGGCATTTGCCGCCCCCCCCCCCTAATCTGGAGGCTCAAATTCGCAAATTCGGGCAATTTATGTCTTACCCAATCCATAGTTAACTTAGTTGGGGGTGGGGGGGGGGTGCGTTCCTCTGTAACGCCTACTGAGATCCAGAAGTTTCACCTCCGACATTTCATTCCTGGTTAGTTTCGTCCCGTTACTTTCGTCGGAAATTTCGCCCCAGTCATTTCGTCTGTCCTAACCGTATGAGTGACCGAGTGAGTGACCAGGTTATTGGGTGAGTAACCGTATGAATGACCTTATAAGTGGCGAGTGACCGTATGAGTGACCAGGTTATTGGGTGAGTAACCGTATGAATGACCTTATAAGTGGCGAGTGACCGTATGAGTGACCAGGTTATTGGGTGAGTAACCGTATGAATGACCTTATAAGTGGCGAGTGACCGTATGAATGGGTGAGTGACCGTATGAGTGACCAAGTGAATGTACGATTGGCTGTATGAATGAGTGACCGTATGAATGGGTGAGTGACCGTATGAGTGACCAAGTGAATGTACGATTGGCTGTATGAATGAGTGACCGTATGAGTATGTGAATGTGCGATTGGCTGTATAAGTGAATGAGTGAGTGACCGTATGAGTATGTGAGTGACCGTATGAGTATGTGAGTGACCGTATGAGTATGTGAGTGACTGTATGGGTGAGTGAATGACAAAATGTGTGATCACGTGAGTGACCGTTTTCGTGATCAAGTTACTGACCGTATAAATGTATAAGTGACCAAGGGAGTGATCGTATGAGTGATCAAGTTACTGACCGTATAAATGTATAAGTGACCAAGGGAGTGATCGTATGAGTGATCAAGTTCATTACCGTTAGAGAGTGACCACACTTACTTGGTCGCACACGGTCACACACGCTGTCACTCACTCATACACTCACTCGGCCTTTCATATGGTCACTTGGCTACTCAGTTGGCCATTCATATGGTCACTTGGCTACTCAGTTGGCCATTCATGTGGTCACTTGGCTACTCAGTTGGCCATTCATATGGTCACTCAGCCACTCAGTTTGTTACTGACATTGTCAGGGCAGACGAAATGTCGGGGGATGAAACGTGCAGGGGTGAAATGCCGGAGGCGAAATTTCCGTAAACCTGCCCGCTTCGCCCCCATGGTCCCTTCAAGTTAAAGCCGGGTCCTGCCGACACAGCCGCCACTTCGAAAGTAAGAAGTTAATAATAGAATGCTTCTATGGCGACAGATCAGAGTTGTGCACGTTTCAGTAAAGATAACCGATTTAAGTTAGAAGATAACGAAAGAGATTTAACGCCACACCGGCCAGAAAATTCAATTATATAAGCACGGAATTCTTATTTCTTACATGAAAGAGCTTTTGTATGTAATGGACATTTTCTCTTTCGAATTCTCTTATAAATGGAGGTTTCTTCATATTTTATTTTGTCCCGTCTGTATCCACCAGCTTTCACTACGTATTCGGAGTATTGTCTCGTTCGACAGAAAAACAGTTTCCGGAACATCGAACCAAACAATGGGCTTCTTTCTAAATTTACTGTTATGACATTATTACACAACAAAAGCCTTCCCTCCTCATCGTAAAGGACGGAGAGTGAGAGAGAGGAAAATATTTCTTTGTGCGTTTTATACGAGTGGGCTAATCCCTTATCTCCTTTCGCTACATTGTTATAAAATTAGCGTCGGTAATGATAATTAGCGATACGCTGATTCATTATGCTCTTTTCAATCCCGGGTCTGAAATTTTTTTTTGGCCCGGGAGAAAATGATTCAGCGAGTTTATATATATTTTTTTTGTAAAAACAAAAACCTCGTTATATATTAAAAGCCTACGAATAGCCCGTCACTCTATTCAGCCACTTACAAGCTGGTATAATGTGCGTAGCGATAGAAAAGCGTTAGAGAAGCGGCCCACTTGTGTCCCGTATTACGGGACACTCCAGTATTTTCAGTTCTTCCGAATTTTTTTATACATTTGTCCAGTTTTTTCGACGGTGCTTATTTTAATTTGCAATGTTTACAAAAATCGCGACTAAACAGTGTTTTTATAATTATTATGGTAATTATGGCTACAAATACAAATCTTAATTTTACATATTTGTTAGGTTCAACGCTTTCTCTCCTGAATTTTTCAGCGATTTTAACCACAATTATGGATTTTGATGACTTATGACAACGTTTTTGATTACAACTGGAGGCGCTCCGTATTTTACCGCATTTAAGATCCCGACCCCTTATTTTTCTCAATTGAATATGATCATCCAGTCATTTGAATGCATTTTCGTCAAGAACATTTTTTTTTACTGCAATTTGTAGCAGCCCTTTATTTTCTCATTCTCCATCCATTTTTGCTGTAATCAACGAATTTGTCATAAATTACATTTCATGGCTACAATCAGTGATATCCCTTATTAAGGACCATAATTTTTCCCGCATTCTTCTTCAAGCGGTATGGTGAACCATTATGAAGTTACAATTTTTACTTGAACTTTTATGGATATCAGTAACATAAATTGCTACAACTGAATAATTTTTCATTCAGTAAGAATCGAATTATCACGTCTACCTGTGGAACACCTATGTCATTGTCGCGGACCGTAGGTTGAGAAACGCTGCATTAGAGGTCATCGTATGCACTGGCTGTTCAAGGGGGAAAGGGTTGGGGCTTATCCCGCTTGCTAACCGAGATATAGATTGGAGTAGTTCAGTAATTTTGGAATAATTTTTTTTTTTCTGCTGTGTGTGACTAAATTTTCATCTCAATTCTGATATTATTTCTTTCTTTATACTCTGTATATAATTCTTGAATTATTTTTCTCTAATATTTGAAATTATTTCTTTTAAAATTCCCTAAATTCTTTTCTTTTTCTAATTTTCGAAATTTTTTTCTTTCTCTAATCACGAAATTTTTAAAATTGATTCAGGATTTTTCTTTTCGTTGATTCTAAATTTATTTCTTTCATCGATTTTGAAATTATTGCTTCATTAATCTTGAAATTATTTTCTCATTAATTCTCAAATTATTTTTTCATTATTTCTCAAATTATTTTTTCATTATTTCTAAAATTATTTTTTCATTATTTCTAAAATTATTTTTTCGTTAATTCTGAAATAATTTCTTTCAGTAATTTTGTAATATTTGTTTCCGCTAATTATAAGTTTTCATCAATCATAAAATTACGAGTATTCCTTTCTCTAATTCTTGAAATAATTCCTTTCTCTAATTCTTGAAATAATTCTTTTCTCTAATTCTTGAAATAATTCCTTTCTCTAATTCTTGAAATAATTCCTTTCTCTAATTCTTGAAATAATTCCTTTCCCTAATTCTTGAAATAATTCCTTTCTCTAATTCTTGAAATAATTCTTTTCTCTAATTCTTGAAATAATTCCTTTCTCTAATTTTTGAAATAATTCCTTTCTCTAATTCTTGAAATAATTCCTTTCTCTAATTCTTGAAATAATTCCTTTCCATAATTCTTGAAATAATTCCTTTCTCTAATTGTTGAAATAATTTCTTTCTCTAATTCTTGAAATAATTCCTTTCTCTAATTCTTGAAATAATTTATTTTTCTAATTCTGTGTGTGTGTGTGTGTGTGTGTGTGTGTGGAAATGTTTTCATTTATTCTGAAATTATTTTCTTCATTAGTGTGTTTTCCAGGACGTAAATTCTGTAATTATGTTTGCCTTTAGAGACCGATCCTCTTGAAATACAAAATCAGGAACCCCCGAAAAGTTGAAGAACCCCCTGCTTAAAAAAAATCCCTTGAGAAGACTTCTATTATTGAAGTTGGAGAAACGTCGGAAAAACGTTCGTACGAATTACATTCTTTCTATTTGGAAAATATAAACACATATCTCTTCCGTTTATGATGAAAAGTAAACATTATGGTCTGATTTTTTTTTTTTTTTCAAATTTGTACCGACCTCATAATTCTTTCTATAACGATTCCCAATTATAGACTATTTTAATGGTATCTTATCAATCGTAAATGTCTCACAAAAGCAAACATTACATAAACATTTATGGTAATATAAGTCCGAAATTGATGACATACCAATCTCGGAAAGAGTTTCATGGAAAAAACGTCTCCAGAAAAGAATAAAGACCACACTGGGCTCTCTCTATGGTCCATTAACTAAGAGAGATCATGGTTTGTGAGACACTTGACATCCATATCTTATAGAGTATTTTAGTCACTGTACTGGATGTATATGTTGGTATTGGTTTAGTCGATATCGTATTTTTATGTATGTAGGCAGGGTATTAGTAACGTGAGGAACACTAGAGAAAGAGTAATAAAGTAAGCAGAAGAATAGTAAATAGAGTATATAAATGATTCCTGATTTAGAACAGTCAACCAGAGTTCCGAGGAACCTTTGGAGGTCCCTGTGACGTAGGCAGGGGTTAGAAAATTCGCGTATCAATCTTTCAGAAAAAATATTTCCATGAAGCTTGAAGTTGTATACTGCTGTATCTAGATTCACACAGTGTCATACTAACGAATGGCCCAACAGGGCCCAGGGCACCGAGTCAAACAAGGGGTATCTATATTTTTGGACAATTTTATTTATTGTGAAGTTATGTTCTTATTATAAATTTTGCCATTAATTCTGAAAATTCTGTCATTAATTCTGAGAAATAATTTTACCCATTGAATATGAATTTAATTGATTCTGAAATTATTTTTTCATTGAATATGAATTTCCCTGAACCCTGAAATATTTTTTTTAATATTAAATATGAATTTCCACACACACACATCAATTGCAAAATACTTTATTTCCCGAATTCTGAAATTCTTCCTTTCAATATTTAAGAAATTATTCCTTTCAATATTTAAGAAATTATTCCTTTCAATATATTCCTTTCAATACTTAAAAAATTATTTCATTAATTCTAAAATTTTCTCCATTTCTGAATGGAAGAGGCAACATCCCTCTGCCTCCCCATTTCAGTGAAAAGGCATTAGATGTTGGTAAGCACAGAATGGCATTCTTTTGAAATGTGTATGTTATGATTTTTTTCTTCCAAAGCGGTTTCTCGGACTGTCTTTTTCATATTATCCTAGATCAAACTGAGCCATGGTTAAAATAGCATCTGCCCTGCTTGGGAGCAACGTGGGTTCTTGTATTCTGGGAGTTTCGAGGGTTACCAATCATCGTCGAAAGCATGTAAAAATGGGTGGGGGAAAAAACAAGAGATATACTGTATGTTTCAGCGTGAAAAAAAATTCTTCAGAAAAAAAAAATAATAATTCCGGAAACCTGAAAAGGAGGAGAAAAGGGTGAATTTTCTAAAACATAAGGAAGACGCTTGAAATGACATAAAAAAAAAAAAGGAAGACGTTTGGTGACCCTATCCCTGGGGGTAATTTGTTAAAGAGTCAAGCAATCTCTTCCTTCTGCAATTTGGAAACAAACAAAATTATCAAAAAATTATCAAACAACATCGGTGCGCAGAATACAGAATTCAGATATCTGTGGAATGACAAACTAAAATGCTATCTTATACAATACAGGGAATTTTTTTGAGCGCAACAAAAAACTCTATGAAGGGCAGCTCCGGAAGCATTCTAATACTCTAGTCTAAAGTGTCCTTATTTTTTAAACTTATTCACCATGAAAAAATGGTGCCTTACTTTTGGCCATTACCAATAAACGGGTAAAATATAACTTTATCAGCAAAATTACGCTTTCTGGAAAATAGATACAGATCAGAAAATACAGTTTACATGCATATGAGAAACGTAATTTAAACTAAAATCTCTGCGGCCACCTATCAAATAAAAAAAAACACAACTGTTATAATTCTTCTCTTGAAATTGGTGACCGGTTTTTGATTAATGCGCCGAATTAAAGAAAAGCACTATGGTATGATATTAATAAATAATTTATAAGAAATAATATTTTTAAATTATTACGTTTTTACTACAAGAACTACTTAGACTTTGCAAATTTTTACTATTGTTATTTTATCTAAACAACAACTGTTAAAACTTCGAGACAGACATAATAATTTAACAAATATTATTTCTTAGGCCGGTATTACACTATAAAAGTTTGATAAAATATCTTTTATAAAATTTGAAAAATTCCACCAATAAGATGACCGGTTGCATTTGCTCGAATGTAACCGATGCGCTTATTGGTTGCATTTTCGAGTTTGATAAAAGAACTTTTATCAAAATTTTACAGCGTAATGCCAGCCTTATAAGCTATTTATTAATATCATACCACATTGCTTTTTTTATGCGGCACATTAATCAAAAACCGGCCACCAATTTCAAGAGAAGAATTAATAACAGCTGTGTTTGTGGAGAGATTTCTTGACTTCCTTCGGACTTTGCCTAGCTCTCCAACTTCCAATTTTTTCTATGATGAGTAAGCTCCAACTTATCAAATTTGTATTGTCTTAATTGATTTAATTTATCCTGACTCTCTGAGTACAGCTCGGGCTGCATATTTTAATCTTTTATTGACACATATCTTATACACGTACACTCACACACCCAACTATCACATACAAACTATTTCTAATCTTCATCCAGCTCGTACGGAGCAGGATCAAACAGGGTAGCTTATGAGAATCAATAGACTTGGTACGCCCTGAGATAATGCATCTACCTCATTCAGGCAGTAAGTCCTTCTTGGCTTTATAATCTTTTTAATTACACTTACTGGAAGCCGAGGGAGGACGCGGATTTAACAAATTTTTACAAATACTACTTTACGAAACGTAAAAAACAACTGTTTAAACGCAAACGAAATAATTTAAAAAATATTATTTTTTATCAACCATTTAACAAATCATGCCATATAGGTTTTGTAATGCGACAAATCGATCAAGAACCGGTCACCAATTTCAAGAGAATAATTATAACAGTTTTGTTTTTTATTCGATAGGTGGCAGCAGAGATTCTAGTTTAAATGACGTTTCTTATACGTATGTCAACTATGTGTATTTTCTGGTCTGTCTCTATTTTATAGAACGCATAATTTTGCTGATAAAATTTTATTTTATCCGTTTATTGGTTATAGACAAAAGTGAATAAGAAAGGTACCCTGTTTTCATGGTGAATAAGTTTAAAAAATATGGACATTCATAGGCTGAAAATGACAGAATGCTTCCGTGTACACAGAATTTTTTGCTGCTCAAAAAAAGGAAAAACTTCCCATATTGTATTAGATAGCATGTTACTTTGTCATTCCACACAGAGACTAAAATTCTGTGCGCAGAGAAACAACAGTTCTGTGCAGGTGAAAAAAAATAGAATGTGCCCATATTTTAGAAAAAAAATTAGACTCAAAAGAAAGGGCATGAAATACACAATTGACATGTATATTTCAATCTACGGGGTGTCTATAATAAAAGTTGATGCTTTTTTTTGAACTGTCAACAATCTTAACTATTAACCAGAAAGCTATGAAGAGATGAAAAAGAAATTGAGAGCAAAAATCATAATCTTGTCAGGCACCACTGGAGGGTGTTTCTATCCAAATTTAAGTGCATATGCAAATTTTTCTGCGAAAATGTGACCAAACTGCTCAAGTTTAACGACAGTGTATCTAACCATCTCCAACACTTAACTATTTCTACATTCTCTTTTCTTTTGTAAAGATTATGGCATTGAGTTTACAAGAACGTGCTTCGATTGTAGAACTCTTTTACGAACACTGTGATAAAGCACCAAAAGCTATGCGGAGCGTTTTCTGCTTTCACAGAGGCTTCAAAAATTCTCCCTTATTCCTTCATTAAGACATTCCTGAAGTTTTATATTTTTCTGATATGTTTTAAAGCTGCAGATAGCTCTAGATCAGAAAATTCCAACTTTAAGACAACCTGTGTAAAATCAGATTGAAACTCGATTGCGAAGAAAATTCTTACACACACACATATATATATATATTCGAATTATTTGTGTAATTCTTTCAGTAGGATTATAAATAATTTTCATTATATATGATAAGGTTCACATATTTCATAAATTTGTGGTGGGTAGTTAAGGCTGCATAGAGCCCAAAACACGTTATCTTTAATTAAAGATACTTTGCATTTTTATGGTGCATAATATTATCAGGCAACACCAAAAAATGCTACACCTTTTAAATTCTAGCTCTGGAAATATGCAACCAATAGCGTAGCGCTTTAACAGGTGGGTCTATGAGACATATGGTCAGAGTCCTACTTCAAACTGGAGCCTCTGAATTACTGATGACTTTCATTCATTGTGAATTTTGATTATTTCTGAAATTATTCCTTTCATTAATTTTGAATTTTCGTTGATCCTGTACATTCCGTAATTCTGTAAACACTTTTTGGATGCCGAATTCCATCTCTAAATATATTGTATAAAATCTCGGGCTGAAAGAGGGCTCCAAGAAAATGTTTAGTCCTCAGGTCCCCCGAACTCGGACAGCCCTAACTGCAATGCGTTTATCAACAATGCACACGAACATGGTTATCCCTTTACGATAATCTTTTAATGCTTCATCATGCTTTATGATGAAAGTTAGAAATATTAATTTCGGTGTAAAAGAGAAAGTATTTAATTCTTTAATATCATGAGAATGATCGAATTTTTTTGTTCAACAAAAAAAAAAAAAAATCATTAAACAGCGGAGCCAAATCTGGAATAACTCGCCGATCTGTTGCGAGGCATTCGCCAAACATTTGTCCTTGGCCTTGAATTATCCTCCCGTGGTGAGTGATCGTATGTATGAGTGTGCTCTGGAGGATACCAACATTGATCAAAGATGGGGTGGTCGAGAGTGCGACCCTCATTTATAATGGTACTACGTATGTATATGATACTCTTATATGCAATGGCGGAATAAGAGATGAGGGAAGTTGGTTTTGCAGGACGAGTTTGCAGGTGGTGGACGACGAAAAAACAAAACAAAATAATAATGAAAACGTGTGGCGTCTCTTTTTTTTCCCCGTTTACTAGAGGTCACGTGATTCCGTGAGCCAAACAGAAAACAAAAGTGGTGGCGTGATTTCCGGCCCCCCCCTCTTCTTATACTCATAAATTTGCATACTCGGCAGGGGGTCAGGGTTCCGTGTGTGAGCTGGAACGGAACGAAACCATCTCATTACACGAGAAACGATTTTTCGTCGTGGAAAAATCCGTTGATTTCCTGGCACCACAACAGGATATTCACTAGGAAAATTTTTCAATTTTAATGATGGTTATTCAAAGGCTGTTTCATGCCTTCTAACATGGTAAAAGAAAGCCTCAAAACCCTGCTCTAGTACAGGGGGGTCTTCAATCGATCCGTGGCCCTCCGACCTTTTTGCTGGGGCCCGCCGAGCATTTTTAGGGAAATAGCTTCTTTACATAGAAAAACAATTAAATTAAAAGAAAAATCGATAAAGAGCTCTGGCCACTGTG
This sequence comes from Pholcus phalangioides, assembly GCF_987345545.1. Taxonomy (NCBI): domain Eukaryota; kingdom Metazoa; phylum Arthropoda; class Arachnida; order Araneae; family Pholcidae; genus Pholcus; species Pholcus phalangioides. The sequence goes on from NW_028301606.1 coordinate 415,561, forward strand.
GAATCTGTACTACTGTATTTAGATACTGTGAGATACTTTCCAGATTCAATAGTAATGTGATGCGTTAAAAGGGCCGTCGTTACGAATTCGAGGGACGATGATTTGGCTCACCTATGATTTCTTATAGGCTACATATTTCGAGAGGCCAAATTCGGCCTCTAAAATATGGTATACATGACTACGGAATTTACAGAACTGTTAAAAATACCGTAATGAAAGAGATAATTTTTGGAATGATTGGAAAAAAAAAATCATAATTGACGAAAATTTATAATTAATGAAAAAAATAATTACAGAATTTACTGGAAGAAATAACTACGGAACTACTGATAGAAATAATTTCAGAATCGACAAGAGTAATTTCAGAATTGTTAAAAGTAATCATTTTCAGGAAAAGATTAACAATTTTTGAAGAAATAATTCCGTAATTAATGAAAATTCAAAATTAGGGAAAAATAATTCCAGAATCAGCGGGGACGGATTTCAGATTTAATAAAGAAATAATTGGTGAAAAAGAATTTATTTATTTATTAAAGAAATTTATTTGAAAATAAATAAAAATTTAAATTTAATGAAAAAAATAATTTCAGAGTAAATAAAAAAAAGTGTTCAATAAATCTGGGGAACCCGGTTTAATTACCGAGAATACCCGGTATGACCGGGTGGCCGCGGGCTTCGTGGATAATTTAATTTGGCCCGCAATTTTTTTCTGAAAGGTTGAAGACCACTGCTCTTGTAGAAATATTGAAAATAATATTCAAATCAATGATTTTTGTTTAGAATATTATATGTTTACTACAAAAATTTTCGATAAGCGTGTGCAAATGTAACATTCACCATGATCACATGACTCAATGAATTGAGCAAAGGTGTGACGTCAGTAACATCGCGATATCCAATCACATTGCCCTATCCTGTTCTTTTTCTCACCAATTAGACGTCACATGGAGCGGCAATCAGTTTTATGTCCAAAGATGGAGGACAATAAGTCCAATCTTTATTGGCGCCCTAACTGGAATTACCTTGACATTCGTGTATCAGTGTTTACTGTCCCAGAAAAACTGAGAATATATTAGATCATCGTTACACATATGATAAAAATAAAATAGAATATAAACATGTTTCTATACGAATATTTCTCTGAATGAAATAACAATAAGTTTCACAACATGTGTTTTTTTTCCCCTGCCTTGATACTTTTCTCAAGAGACTTTTCTCGTCACATTTCCAAATTGGCTCCCGTTCTCCCTGTGACCTCATCATTCTTGGCTTTACTCTCCAGTGAGTAGGCCTACTGATGGGCCACTACCGTGGCTAAATATGTATTTGCTCTAAGATTAGGTTTTATTTCTTTCGACATGCGAACGATAAGATTTCGATCCACGATGCGAGAAGGAAGAAGTTCATTTTTTTTTGTACGATTCATTCAGTTGCAATTGTTGCGGATCCGATTGAATACATATTGAACGAATATTTACTAGCTTCTTATTTGGAGTGAATTCATCGCAATTGAATTGTGCGGTATGAATTACGTACTAGTATGAATAACTATTGCACCGATATAGTGGAAGAATTTACATTATTTACCCCCTTCTCATAACTTCATTTAAACGATCTTAATTTGATGTATCGGTGTTAAAACTCAAAAACTGGTTTCTCTGTTCACATGCTAGAAATATTAGAGAAAAACAAGATGAGTGCAGTAGATTTCTCTTATGTGATCAACAGGTCTTGGCAAATCGAAAAAACATTTAGGCACCAGCCCAATTCTTTAAGAGCCAAGCATAGTACTCTGCTCAAGAAATAACGGTTCTAAATAATGTTCCCATTTACTTTTCCCATGTTAAAAGACTTAGCATAATGAAATTAGAAAATTTTGTCAGCTCAAAGTGGCAAAATTTAGTGACCACATTTAGAAAATTGTAGGCGCCAATACCGATTTTCTAGTCACCATGGTGACCTGGTGTTTGGGATTTGTTCATCCCAATGTTTTGGGATGAATGCTTGTTCATCATGATATGTGGTGATCAACCACATATCATTCACCCTCTCCTATGTGTTCTCTTTCTTATTCGTATGTATATACAGTATAATAGAAATATACATTATAAACAGACGGGGGAAGGGGGCGGCAGAATCACTAAACGGAGTATAGAATGATAGGGGGGAAATCTCCGTTCATAGGGATGCATAAAGCTTCGTGACAATGAGAAAAGAGATAAAAAAAACAAAAGAAAAACAGGGAGAGCTAGAATGTATTGCTTCCATTTGCATTGGGCCGAGATATTTCGTCTCTGATCGTCCAGGGCTTAATGATCTCACTAAAGCGGAGTAAAAATGAATTAACCGAACCTCAATACTTTGCTCTAGGCTCCAATTCAAAAGTTAACATAATTTTAGTCACGGATTTATAAACACCCTCTCTCTGACTTAAGAACTTTCAGAGTTTACGGACATAAATACTAAATTTTTTGTCGTACTTGACAATAATTGTTTAATCAATGAAAAATATTTCGGAATGAATAAATAAATTTATGGTAAATCAATTATGGTAATATCAATGGTAAAAATTATTTCAGAATCCATGAAAAAAATTATTTTAGAATCGATGAAAACTAAGAATCTATGAAGGAAATAATTTCAGAATTCAAAAGAAAAATATGAACACAAAAAACCAAAATAATTGAAAATTGAGAATCAATGAAACAAATAATTTTAAAATGAATGAAACTATTTTTCAGAATAAATAAATAAAATATTTTAAATAGCATCAATGAAAGAAACTATTGCAGAATCAATAAAAAAAAAATTACTTCGGAATCAATAAGAAATTAATTTATCATTTCATTAATAAATTCATCTCGTGAAATCATTTTTCTATTAATGAGTTCATTAATTATTTGCAAAATTATGTGATTAATGATTTCATTAATTCTATGTCAGTCTTAATGAAAGTAAAGCACCTATGGGGGAAATAATTTCAGAATTGATGAAAATGCAGAAAACAAGTGATGTTGGAGTCAATGTAAAAAAAAAGTATTTCAACCTCAATGGAAGAAGAAATATTTCAGAATTAATGAAAGTTTAGTTAGTTCTAATGAAAGTTAAAACCTATGAAACTATAGAGTTTGTGTTATACACACAGTATGTACATGGGGAATTAAAGTTATTACAGATTATAAACTGTTAAAATTATTTCCTTATCCAAGACGTTCATAAATACGTAACAACTTCTAGAGAATCAAATCTTAATTACGTAATTTAAAACAGCAAGATCTCTTTTATGCTATCTCACGAGATATTTCTACCATATATATATATTTTTTTTATTGCTGATGATCTGATCTCAGGTTTAGCTCTTCTATCTGCCACAAATTTTAATACCACGTCTGTCTGAGATGAGAAAAGAAAACCCGTTCACACCGGTTTGAACCGAATTTTTCGTCATGTTTGTTTGCTATCATATAACAATAAAACATAAAAGAGGAAGTATGTTTGAATGATGCGAAATAAGAGCGGTATATATCTGTGTTCAGCCTCGATGCTTCGTAGGGTAGTCAATCGCTCTTTACCCCTTTCAGAACCGAGTAGAACCTCTCGATAACTCCTCTGACTTCTAATTAAAAAGTTGTTGCCTTTCCTGATTTCTCCTGAGCCGAACAAAAGAATAAAAGTCTCGTGTTTCTTTGATATTTGAATTCAAAAATCACTGAAAATGGGGGAAGAACCGCATAAACTAGGGGTCTTTACCGTATGGCATACGGGCCACATTTGTCCCACAACAAAAAATTCCGAGGGACAAATGTGGCCCGCGGGCCATACGGTAAAGACCCCTATTTTATGCGGTTCATCTAAAATAAATGAAAGAAATAATTACAGAATCATTTAAAGTGATTTCAGATTGAAACTAATCTCAGAAATAAATTAATTTAATTAGTAATTAACCAAAAACTTTTTTTCAGAAGAAGTGAAAAAAGTTATTTTAGAACTAAACGAAATTAATAATTAGTAAAAAGAAAATAATTATTCATAAAAAATAAAAGTCTTTATTTGTATATTTGTATCGCTCTTTAATTTCTCCCATTGGTTCCCTTCTGTTAAGATATCACTAAATTACATTTGTTGGTGGCCCGCGGGCTTTGTGGGAAGTTTCAATTTAGCCCTCCGCGTCTGAAAGGTTGAAGACCCCTGGCATAGGCTAACGGACAAGCTCATTCGGCACTCAATGTGCTGTTCTTTCAGCTTCATTCTTCAAATATGTCAGTGAGAATATTGCATTTAAACACATTGTCTTCTTTTTATTGGGCTCAAGAGAGACAGGGCACCAACTTTTTAACCGGAATTGGAGGACAGAGGGAACTGGATAAGATATCGAATTCTGTATCTCGGTACACACATACGGCCCTTAGGTTACCCCGTAAATACAAATACAACGCCACAACAGACAAAATGCCCAACGAGGTGGCTGATAAAAAGATGCCCATAAAAATATGGTTGTCATATATTTCAAAAATACATGAAATATGCAAATGAAACATCTGACACGGACAAAATATTCAAGGACTATATCTAATTGAAAGTATGTTTCTATATCATTGGCGTACGCACCAAGATTATAGTGCCCTCGAGAAAATTCTGCCTACGCCTATGCTCTATATCATATTTATATCATACGATGCAAGAATTATTTGAGTTGAAACGGGGGGACTTGAGTTTTCACCCTGTATACACGGCGATTCAGAAAAGATGGGAAAAACTTTAACAGGTGGTAGTACACACCCATACAAACAATTGGCACCAAAGAATACGTGGTCGCGTTTCGAAACAGCCGCTCCGCAATCGTTAAAACGGCATTCCTGTTTAAATTTATGAGGAGAAAAAGAACACACACCATGCAAATGTGTCCTGAGGAAAAAGAAACCGTATGAAAATCTGTGTCACAGTGAATAAAAGGCGCGGGCGCCATCTCTGTGAAGTTATTCCATCGTGCAACCGTTCTAACAGTTATAACGTACGGGATAATAACGGACTTCAGTAATACTGTGAGACAAATAAAAGTATTAAAATTCTATTTTTCTCTACTCTTCTTTTTTAATGCCCATTTTAACAGTGTTCAGCGGGAGAGTATCGAGATTGCGTACCACTTAATGCTGATTATTTCGTTCTACCAATTGGACCAAGGTGTATCATTCAAAATCCGAATCTTTTATCGTCATTAAAAGTATAGAAAGTATGGGAAATTAGAAATTATAATACGTTTTTGAAAATATATTTCCTTGACATTGTTAGAATGAGAGGCAATATTTGGAAAACAGTTTCGTAGCGGATGATCATGAACTGTTTCCTTAAATCAGGTAATGAACCAAGAAATTCTGCAGTGATGCTAATTCCAGACCAGAGGAATCATTTAACAGCTAAGGTCAATTATTATAATTATAAATTATTAAAATTTTTTGGAATTTTCGTGACTGATGAAGTTTTAATAATTGATAATTATTATCCCAAGTGAATGTTGATGATTAAATTGCAATTTGTACTTCAGACTTCGAACTAACCATGTTCAATTGCATTTCAAATTTCACAATAAAAAACCTTTCTTGTTCAGTCCGAAATTCCGAACAATTCGGAGGATACCGTAGATGAAATTTTCGAACAAATATTTTGAATTTTAATCCAATGAAGGCAACCGCAATTTACTAGTAGGGAAACTGTACTGGAAACCCGTAGAACTTTTTCAGTTTGCTTAGCTGGATTTTGTCTTCCATTACAGATGATCTCCACGGCCTTGCAACTCGATGCTTTTTAGAACATCTGCGTAATAAAATTGTTTTTCCTCTGCTTAAAACCACTACTACGGATGTTATTGTTACGTATAATACGTAGAGTATTGCATAAGACTATTTATTACAACCGAATTTTTTTGTCACTAACTCCAGTTCGAGGCGTTACGATCTTTCCAGATGAATTATGGGAAGAAGCGTAAAAATGAATATACGTTTCACGTCGTTGGATATGACATAAAAAGACACTTTTTAGTTTTTTATAAATAAATGTCAGCGAATGTGGTGACAAGAAATCTTGGGAAGCTCAGTAAAATGCATAAAAAACGAATGAAAAATTCGTCTCGGGGGTAACCAGAGATTTTAATACAATTATCCGCGAATCTGTACAACAAAAAAATTGTATCACGTAATTGAAGCCTCATTGCTGAGAAATTGTGCCTTATAGCCTTATACTTTTTTTAAATACAAATAATTACAAAATTATACGAATTCAACAATTTAATTATTCATTATCGAAAATTTTCAATTCAAATTCGAAGTGAAAAATTTCCCCTTTCTTATGTTCAGACTAACGCGGGGCGTATACATCTTCACGACTTTTCCGTTGATTTTTCCCGCTAGTGAATATTCATAACATTGACATTTCTGAAATGTACATAATCAGGGATTTTATCAATCATTTGTTATGAAGAGAACCAAGTCAAAAATGTGCGAGGCCTTACATAAAAATCGAGATGCAAAGATTTTGTAATATTTGGAGTATTTCTTTGTTATAATGTAAATATTTTCTAAACCCATTTTTGCATTCTTCCTCTAAATTCTCTACCTATCTATCCCGTATCATCGCGTAAAACCGATAACGTCATCACCGATAAGGAAACGTTATTTTCACCTAAGCTATTGTACAAGCGGGTTATTCCGTCGGTCAGAAAAGGACACTTATCAGTGGATGCAAATTTACAATTACGGATGCAAATGGATTGAATAACAAATACTATTGAATATATGTACAGGTTGGAATTTTTCTAGAGACTCATCAGAAAAAATCAGTAACAAAATAAATAAAACGAAAACTGATCAGTTTTGATGTTTCTCTCTTTTATTTTTGCGTTGGTAATTAATATAAAATTTATGGTTATATATATATATACCATAAGAACAGCTGTGAAACGTTCTGTTTCTCATGTTTTACTCACGTATTTCCTATCGCCTTGCGCACATCTATAAATATACAGCATATGTGTATGTACTTCCTGTTTCTGATCTCAATGCTGTTAATGATTTACAACGAAATACTCTAAATGCAAAGGCAGCTGTAGGACGGAGAGAGCAACAACACCTGGCATGCGTGTAATTATGCAGACATTGAAGAAAGCTTATCAGTATTTTTAGATTGAGATGACTTCCTTATTTTGTGTGTGTGTGCGTATATATTAGAGAGATTATTGTATTTTTCTGTATTGTTGCTTCTGGGGAATTAGAAGGGTAGTGTATTGAGATGAGAAAAATTAAGTACTCGCACAGTACTCGGGGTTAATCCTGGGCTCCATGGGCAGAGAAAAATCATTTAACCCCGTTCTCTACAAGACTAAAATCTATATTGCTGATAAGTGTCTGTAATTTTATACAGGTATGTCATTTTTACTGCAGTCGAACTTGCTTATTAAGAAGCTCAAGGGCGACAGCAAAGAAGCTTGAATCATTCAAAGTTCCAGTTAACCAATCCATCAATTTGGGATAACCGTGGATACTATTACTTCAGGATAACTTCCACTAAAAAATCACAAAAATCTTGGTAACTTCTAAAATATACAAATATACTGAACACTATCACTTAGTATACTAGTTTCCTTCTCGTTACAACTAGTGTTGGCTTAAACGATCGCGAAAACTATTTCATTTGTGAATTTGCAATATTTTTTTTTTGAATGCTCTTAAACATTATAAAAAAGTCTCTGGTGAAAGATATTGCTAAGCTTTGACATTTAAAAATAAACGAATAATAATAATTAGAGAATCATGATTCCCAACACATAACTATCCCACACTAAACACGAATCCCAACCACATTCTAATAGGCAAGTGACTGAGCTCGGCTCTCCCGCTTTTGAACTGTGGATAGTTAATTACCAACAAATTAGTTACATACACACTTCCGTATTTCCTGATTAGCAGGATTTGCTATTGGCAGATGCTAATGGAGTCATTCAAGATATCGTAAAACACCAGCTTGACAAAAGCCAGTGAGTGAGTGTGACTGATAACGAAAGCATTGCTTTTTACTTACAGCCATTACAAAAAGTTCAGATTGTGTTGATTGCAATTTTTTTCCGTGATATATTTTAGAAAGACAATTTTTTGTAATATGTGATTTTTGTTTTGGTATAATTTTCAAAAAAAGTGTGAAGTTTTGGATTTGGCCGTTTCTCTCGAGGTGCGCCAGAAGGAATAAATACATACAACTTCAGTTAATCACGGAATAAAGAAAAAGGTGACCAAAAATTACCTATAAATTCAGAGAAAAGAGACATTTTGTAAATGACATACCCAAATGAAACTTTACCCAAAACTTTAGAGGGAAAATTGAATTAAACAGGTCATTCTAGCATTAAGTTGAATAAGAAACTAAAGGAGAATTCAAAACACGTATCTATTTGGATCCCTTCAAGTTGTTGGGACCCTTGAAAAAAATTCCTCACTCTACAACGTGGAAATCAGACCGAAAATATGGTAGATTCTCAAAAGTACGAGATTCCGGACAAGAGGAGTAGTGGCGAATCCAGGGCGTGGTTTCGTGGGAATGTCCTATATTTTACAGGAAAAAGACTAATGTTTATCACATTTTATCTCTCCATTGGGAGGAGTGATCACCCCCCTCCCCTGTATCCTCACCTGAATCAGGAGAGTGCTGAATTTTTTTTTTTAATCCTTATTAGACCGGGTCAACCATTATAAAAGGTTGATAAAAGATCTTTTACAAAACTTGAAAAAAAAGCAACCAATAAGCCTATTGGTTACATTTGCTCAAATGTAACCGATACGCTTATTGGTTGCATTTTTCAAGTTTCATAAAAGAACTTTCTAAAACTTTTATAGTGCGATTCCTGCCTCAAAGCCTTTATCTGTGTTTTCGCCAAGAGCTTGTTCGTCTACGGAAGCCGAACCAGGTCAAAATTTTTCTTTGGCCTTCATATGTTAAATTTATAGCATACAAATACTTTATGAATTAGATCAATTCCCGACCCCTGGGTTGGAGTTCAGGGAGCTTCACTCATGTAGGAGTTCTGTGCAATTCCGTGTCGCAAGATCCGCAAGATCATGGGCACCCAGGAAAAGTGATGTTTCGAAGTCCCGTGCTTTACTACTTAATTGCACATGCACCTCGTACACACATTCCTCTGTGGAATTCATAACGAATCGGTGAATGCAGGAACGTGTTGCGTATATATGCGTGGCCCTAGCATATTAATGTCGTCAGATTTGTGATTGTTTCCACGTTCTTGTATTGCCATCTGTTTTTTTTTTTCACATTTCGAAGTAAGGATGGCAAACACTTCAATTTTCATGTTATGTAAGTATCATATTGTGGATCCGCAGATTCTCGGTCGCGCCTCGCATTCGCGTCTAGAAGTTGGAAAACTGCAGAATACTAACTTCAGCAGAGAGACCACCACTGTGCCGCCAACGGGGTTTAAATCTGGGTCCTCACGGCGAGAGTTACAATACCTACATGACCGCATAGCGGCCAATGGCACCCGTACTTAGCTGGGCTTAGCTTATGTGTTTGCATACTCTCGAAAATCATTGTACCAGATTCAATCATGTAGGCTTCCCGACCGAACCGAGATTGGACGTCACGTTACGAAGACCAGGACTGCTGCATTCTGAAGGTAGTCACACTTTCTCCCACCATATCTCAATTAAAAGCTTTATTTCTTTACATATTAATTTTTTTTCACAGCTCAAACTCACCCGTATAGCCTCCTAAGAATATCCCAGAACTACTAGAGTGGGGGGGGGGGGGGGAAGGAACACAAGTCCAAGGTTGAGGACCACTTCCTCAATGTTTTATCGGGGGGGGGGGGGTCCTTGAATAGCTGTGCGTAAACTTCAGAAATTGGAGAATTCGTGACCTTCAAAATACACCCGGGTCGTACGAGCTCTTGATTTATGTCAAAATATTATTTTTAAGGATGTAACTAAATCGTGTTGTCTTATTTCGTTACTCGTCCCTATTTCTGTCTCCTAGAACAAGCTCTTTCTCTCTCGAAGATGGCGTTTATGATTGACCTTGAAAATAACAGAAAAATCCCGAAGATAACATAAATATTCTAAAACAAACTTCGTTCAAATATTTGAGAGTCGGAAAAAAGAATAAATCCCATCCTTTTCTACGCATCTGAAAAAAGCGTTTCTTGTTCTTCTTCTTCCCGAAAATGTCTTGTCCATCGCCCTTCCAAGCGCTCGTAGGGGACACACCAGAAGTTCACGGTGTCCTTGAAAAACTGGGTTTGCCTTTCGTTTCTTGAATATTAAAAAAAAAATAAAATGAAAGTCTCCCTCGTTGTGTGTTGATGTCTGTTCTCACGTTCACAACAAAAAAACCTCTTTCCTCTCATTTTTTTTCTCAGGCTCTGAAATAAAAACACAATAAAAGCTGCAAATCACGTTTCTACGATGCCTTGTTGTAGTTGAAGCGCAACCAAGCGTTTTGATAATAACAATAATAATGAAAGTTTGGCCGAGTTTTTTTCTTATATATTTGTAGTGAACCCACCCCTTTTCTAACTACGGGGGTATTTTGAAATTACTTGAAGTTTGAAAATGTCTATGAAGAACCGGTACTCCCTTCTCGTCGGCATCAACAAGTTGTCGGTATGTAACGAGACGACCTTGAAAATTGGAAAGTTTCTAAAAAAATTCACTTTTTGTTTTGGTTCTTAGCGTGACCGCATGCAACATATGTGTACGATTTTCTGCCATACTTCGGCTCATGTTGGCGACAGGACCCATGGAACGTATCAATGCGAACCCATAACGGACCCATGCACTATCGTAGCTTTTAACATTGATGAAATTCTTTACTAAATGTTATTCACGATGACGCGACTTTTTCGCAGTTTTTAACGAGTCCATCGAGATTAATGCGAGTTGTTAAAAAAGGCTTTTTTTTTTTCATAGTCATGGTGAGAGACATTCATTAGCAAACGAAGTCATTAGCATTTTCACTTGAGCTGCTTAATTAATCATCACTTAGTTGATGTGGGACTTTTAGTACATTAATTCTGGGAGAAATTTAAAATTTTTGTACAGTAAATGCATGAAGGATTTCCCAGCACCCTGGACGGTCAGGGAAAAACTATTCGGCAAAAGTCACAGCTTAATATGCATATATTTGATTCGAGTCAGAGGAAAAATTCTGTTGAAGGAAAAGAACTGAAACGTGAAAAACATTTGGAAAAAGTCAAGATTTTAAATTATATTTTGTTCCATCAACAGTTTTGCTGAGAGAAAGCAGGGAAATGATCAAGCAGATTTCGCCGGGAGCCCTGCAGAGAAATCATAAGCCTATTTGCCTGTTTGTCACGATACTTTGTGTCGTATAAAGAAATATAATTTCATGTATCTGTAGTGTAATGGTTAGTCACTTGCCCGGATTACTATAGGACTGTGATTCGATTCACGGCGGAAATCAGTGTCCGAGTTCGTCTGGGCATTGATATCTAGAAAGTTTTTTTTCCCCTCAACTGCTCGAAAAACTGCCCAGCATCAATGGTTTCTTGGCTTCAAAAAAGCAATTGGACCTTTTAAGGGGGTGGCTTCTTCTGAGAGGTTTCGCTGTAACATGGAAGAAAAACCGAAAACATTTCTGTTATAGATAATTTGAGGGAAAAAAAGAAATCTTTCTTTGTTCGTATCTTAAAGCAGGGCTGGACTAGTCGCAAAAATCTAGGCGCCAGAAAAAAAATATTTAGGCACCAAAAATTTTTTACCAGAAGAACGATGTCCAAAATAATGCTTCTTTTAACTTTTTAAGGACGTAGTGACCTTCTTTCATGTTAACAGATAAGTTACTATAAATACCAAACATTTTGTGCTGCTCTCAGCCTGCAATTTATTAGTTACACAAAAAAAAAATTTTAGGTTGCCAATGCCAATTTCTCAGTCACCATGGCGACTTGGTACCTGGGATTTGTCCAGTCCTGTCTTAAAGTAAGAGTTTCTCAATTTTATTTGTATTATTACCATTCTTCTCCGAATACTTTTTCTCAGTGCCCCACCTTGAACAAACATATAGGACCCTATATTGTATTATTGTATCTATAGCTTCTATCAACCCTCAGTCAGCTTCAGAACCTCTCGTGGGGCAGTATCATCCAATTTAGTAAAACACTGATTCAGAGCAAAGTATCCAAATTAATTCGACCCATCGCCTCATTTCTGGGGAGATAAAATTATCTTAGCGTTCTCCCGTAGAATATCTAATGCTGCGTCTTCTATCGTCTTTACGATCAATTTACGTACCCCATCAAGGGTGATAACACCAATTTTAGGGAACACTAACCTAGCGAACAGAGAGAGATGCACGCATTTATTAGCCCTATCGCCTCCCTTCTCGGAGACAATTTTCTCAGCGTGGCCTCTTTTCTTAAAAGAACCCGTAGTGTATCCAGCTCCAAGTACCCATAACTGCTCTCTACCGTCCCGCCACCTTTCTCCCGCAGTGTTCCTTCAGTGATTCAAGTGTTCCTTCGAGGGTGATACCACCCATTTTAGAAAACACTGATCTAGAACAGAGCCGTCCAAATTTGTAAGCAATATCGCCTGCCTGCTTGAAAATTAAATTTTCTCCTCCGCCCTTCTCATCGTTGATCATTTTTGTCACACCACGGTCATTTTCTGCGCACGAGGGCACCGGGACCTGTAATTTATTGCTGATTCCGAACGGCAGCCTTATTTTTATACTCACCGAGAGTTTGGTGCGCTAACCCCTCGGTGTTGGACTCCCTGCGGTAGCCGGTAGCAATCTTTTTCTGTGGTGATGTCGTCGTATCTGTTGTACCTCTGTGTCAGGAAAGTTTCTGACAAGGATGAACCGGGTATCGAACTCGCGCGCGACACCACTAAACATCCTTTGGTACTTCAGGAGAATATGTTATTGACCTGGGCTAACGCGCCTTACCCATTTAAAAAACCCATAAGGCATCCAATGTTGCACCTTCTATCGGTTCCTTTACAACCCATCAAGTGCTCGTTGGAGGGATATATGATCCACTTTAGGAAACACTGATCTATATAGAACAGGGCTATCCAAATCTATAATCCCTTTCGCCTCCCTCCTTGAAGATGAAATTTTCTCAGTGCTCCCCTTTTCTACCCATAATATCCAATGCTGTAACCAAAGAGATTCTATCCCCTCCCCATCTTCTTGGTCAGTTTAAATAACCCTTCGAGGGCTAGATTACCCATTTTCGGAAACACTGATCTAGAGCAGTGTTTCTTAACCTTTTTTTGCCCGTGGCCCCCTTTGAACCATATTTTTTTCTCGTGGTTCCCCTGTCTTACCCAGACTTTTCAACTCTCATCTAGAAGCAAGACACTTTATACGTATTGAAATGATTTTTTTCAGTGAATATATACTGAACGAAAATTTTGCAAAGACAATTGGCCTCCAGACCACTAGCCTAGAATTTATTGATCTCCCTGCTAGTCCGAGTTCTATCAGGACCATCTCAATATCATGGGCCCCCCCCCTCCTTAGGCAAAGTGATGCTATGGTAGTCCCATTCTTTATCTGGAAATAAACAGCCTACATATTTCCTACCTATTTTCAAAATTAATTGTACTATACAAAATATCATAAGGTGGGGTCATTTATGGGCATGAGGCCCCTCACAAGAGTGGGACTGACAGAGCTACAGCCCGGGGCTTAATATGGTTTTCATCTTTTTTTTTTGTTTTTCATACAATAATTTTCATATAGGGAAGGGGGTCTGAAAAATTTAGCCGGGGACTTGAGAAAAACCCCATCCTATGGAACTTGTTGCAAAATGTAGGCAGTGAGGCCTGGGTGGGCCCATGCCCTAAAGAAGGCCCTGGTTTTATGGGTGGTTTTGTCGGATTCTCTCTCTCTCACTGTAAGTGTTAGTCACTAATATAAAATCTTTATTTCTTCACACCTTAATTTTTCTTCTCAGCTCTCCAAACCACCTGTCATGGCCACTTTCTCCATTTTCTTCCGTGGCCCCCCTTGAAGTATCCCAGTACCACAAGGGGACCATACGGCCCCCGGTTGAGAACCACTGATCTAGAGCACAGTGGTTCTCAACCTTTTCAAGCCCGCGGCCCGGTTTCATTCATTTTTGTGAGTCGAAGGCCCGATCAAACACACGAGCAACAGAAAATGAATGGGCCGCTGCCCGGCGGTTGAGAAGCACCGTGATCTAGAGCGATAGCAAACATCTCACGTTCAGAGGGCGTGCTTTTCACAATCAAACCATCGGAAAAAGCTCTTTTATTCGTGTTTCTTATCAAACGCTTTCCATCGAACGTCCAAATGGCTAAACGTTTCAATACAATTAATCAAGGAACCTCACGTCCTGTGTTCTTCACATGTTAGAAAACACCTTTGAACTGTTTCTTAATCTCTTAATGCATTTTGTGTCTGAGACCGAGAAGTCAATCAAGTCGATGATATGAGTCTATTGTTCGCCGATGTGTAATCATAAAATTTCAATCACAGCGCAATACAATCTTTTCTCTCTTTTTTCATATCTTTCTCGGGGCTGCATATCATTTACCCCTTTTCAGTTTTGCCTGTCGAAAATATTATTCCCACTGGCAGATGCCATTCTCGCATCGTGAAGCTTTGACGTCATTGAAACACTGTTTAAGCATTTAAATTCAATCTGATTGTTTCCTATAACACAACGAAATAACGCGTGTCACAAAACTTGACTCTTTTTTACGGAGGAATTTCTTTTTATTTTGTACGTGATCAACGTCATTAGAAACCCACGAGGAAACTTCTATTTACGCTAAAATCAATGTTTTCGACTAAAAATTTTTTTTCCTTTCTGTTTCCTTTTAAAAATTTCATGAATTTCACCCGCGATGACATTTAAAGAAACTTCGATGCTAAATTTGGACTTATTTATTCACTGGAAATTCAATGTTGTGATTACAGACACGTAATGAAATTACGAAATTTCTCATCCAATGGGAAAGTAAAACGGGAAACAGAATATTACAGTGGTTTCTGCTTATAACTTTTTTTAAAAAAACGTTGTGAGCGAGAAAACGCTTTAAACGGGAAATCTTAATGAGAATTTGATAGAGTTAGGCCATTTGATCACACCACGGTCATTTTCTGCACACGAGGGCTAATTAGACCGGGACCTACAATTTATTGCCGATTCCGAACGGCAGGCTTGTTTTTTATACTCGTCGAGAGGTTGGTGCGCTAACCCCTCGATGGGGGACTCCCTGCGGTAGCAATTTTTTGCTGCGGTCAAGTCGCCGTTTTTTTTTTTTGTTGTACCCCTGTGTCAGGAAAGTTTTCTGACAAAGACGAACCGGGTATCGAACTCGCGACACCTCTAAACATCCTTTGGTACTTTAGGCGAATATCTTATCGACCGGGCTACCGCACCCGGATAGATAGGATAGAGTTAGGGCCAGGAAAATAAGTCGTACTAAGCGGGAAAACATTGCAAGTGGGAACATTATAAGCGGGACCGACTGTATAGCCACGTTATTAAAAAAATAAAATAAAAAGTTGGCCCACGGTGTGTCAACGGTTTGAAACCTCAGAATTTGTGAAACACTCCGTGATCGCCATGCCATACTCATGGCACCTACTAGACCGTGCTTCAGACATACCCTGAAGTTCCATGACTTCCCTGTTATCGCTGTGCTATTGATCATAATCGAAATAATGTTCCCAAAATATCGGCATCCCTAGTCGATCCTGTAGCAGTGCATCCTTGGATTTCGCGGCACACCATTCCGAAATCACTGCAATACACACTGTATTTGCCAGAGTGAATAAGTACGTATATTTCTCTCGTAAAGTCGACAAACGTTTTCCTAACCTCTATCGTAAAAATTAACACATTTCTCGTACGATAAACGGTTAATTGAAGGTTTTTCTTTTCTCGCATACGTTAATAAATGCCATTTCATCTGGACCGCGACTAATCTGACAAATTAGTCCGGGCAAGTGAGCTTAACGCGTTTCTCTGAGGAAAACCACTCACGCAACTTGTATCATTTCTCAAAATTACCGCTGATTGCTCATAATCTCGTTTACAAGCTATTTATTCATCGTATTATTTGAAATTTCATCACAACCTGACTAGAAATCCTCATCAAATTCACTTTATATTCGTAATTAAAAAGATGAAAATTTGTGATTAATCGGTTATTATGCATACTTGCCAATCGTTTCATAAATGTATCACTTTTACCGGCGAATATGCATGATGGGTTCAAATCTGCATTCGGTTCCCTAGTGATAATGAAATGAATGCTAATAGTAATAATTGATTTTTTTTCTGATCCGCCCGTTGGGCCTGTGTGTTGTGGCCTTGTATTTTTTTGTGTATATATACCCAACGTCGTTTGTAAATTTGATGAATACTAAAAAAAATTAACACTTTTACCGGTGATTATTCATAATAACCAAGTGTCGTTAATAAATTTGAACACTTGAAATTTATCGCTTTTATCTGTGATTCTGATTATGCATATTACCCTAGTGCAGGGGTTGCCAACGTAAAAGTTTTCGCTGAACCCTTGATGGTTATAAGGCTGTTCAGAGGAACCCTTGGTTATTGAGGCTATTTCACGGAACTTAAACAAATTTTTGAATATTTATCCAAAAAAGAATTAGTCTCTACTGCCGTCTCAACAGCATCATAGCCCTAGGGCAAAAGGAAAGAGGGCTTAGGAACCATCTCTTAATCAGGAGGGAGCATGGTATATCAACTATTAAAATTTTGGGGCAAACTTGATAATTAAATTCTTATTATTATTTAAAAA
Organism: Pholcus phalangioides; assembly: GCF_987345545.1. Taxonomy (NCBI): domain Eukaryota; kingdom Metazoa; phylum Arthropoda; class Arachnida; order Araneae; family Pholcidae; genus Pholcus; species Pholcus phalangioides. The sequence goes on from NW_028301606.1 coordinate 432,387, forward strand.
ATAATTTCTATATCATGCTGCATTGATTTTTACGCGGCACATTATTTTTTTACTCATTTTAGTTGAAAGATGTTGAAACAGTTGTGTTTTTTATTTGATAGATGGCAGAAGGGATTCCAGTTTAATGATGTTTCTCAATATAATACATCCTGTGCTGTATAGTTGTTTTCTGAAAAAGAATATTTCGCGGCTGATAATTTTTCCCCCCGTTTGTGTCGGTTATGGACAAAAGTAACTAAGTAAGAAAGACATCATTTTTTCATGGTTAATACGTTTACAAAATATGGACATGTAGAGCCTGAGTAGGCATAGACATTAAGAGTCTAGAACACGAGTGAAATCATGGAAAGATCATGATGAGAATGACTGAGAATGAGAGTACGTTCGCGTATACTGAGTTTCTACACTGCGCAGGAAAAAGATCCCTTACATTCTTTGAGGTAGTGTGATATTTCTTTCATTGCGCACAGAAATCGAAACTCTGTGAGCAAGGGAAGCAACGGGCCTGTGCAAGTGAAATTAAAGAGAATGTGCCCACTGTCTGCAAAATAAAAAGGATCCTTGGTACCACCGAAATAAAAAAAAATGTATTCAACTAAGTAGCATTTTTTTTCCTCATTCACACCTGATTTTTCCACGAAATTCGAGGAATCGACAAGGAAAACATAATTTTAGGCCTCCATTGAGGGCTTCGCTCCCCTCTTCCGGATGCGGATTATTATTTTGTGGCTATACAAATTATTTTGCCGCAATTCATTCATCCATTCTAGTCTAGTTTGCTTGACTACTCATCCCCCCAAATTAGCCTCTCCCCCCCCCATACCGTAAGTATGTCTGTGTGTCACTATATTTCGTTCGTTCACATATTTTCACACGCTCTAGGTCACTGTTTTCGTCCTTGTCTCACCAGGTCACTCTTTTGGTCACTCACACGCTTCCGCATTCTCTAGGTTTGTCATCCAAGTGGTCTGGATTTTTTTTTTAAACTATCTCGTTAAAATTCAAAACAAATAACAGCTTTGCGAACAGCAGCAGCGACAAGAAAGTTTTCTTCTTTGAAATCTCTCCGGGATTTTTAAGGGCTTCGTGGCGTTTGATTATGCGGAAACCATAAAAAAACTGTTGCGGAACCCCAGGGTTTCGCAAAACACCAGTTAGAAATTCGTGCCCTAGTGTAATCAGTGACTTAATATGAAAAAAAAAATACAAATGTGTTATGAATATAGTCGGACCCCGATATAATGATAACAAATTTTACGATCATACCCCTATATAATGATACCATACATGTAGAATTGTCATGTATAATATCATATAATATGATTTATCATGTTTACTAACGACACTTGGGTACTATGCATAATCACCAGTAAAAGGGATAAATTTAGGATAATTTATCGAGTTTATCAAAATGCTTGGTTTGCAAGCATTATCAGGAACATATCAAGCATTTATCAAGCATGCATAATACAAATACAACGCCACAACAGGCAAATTGCCCAACGAGGTGGCTGACTTAAGAACATAATGGATCCCCGAGCCATTTTGTGGAGGCCCTACCTACTACACCACACGTGCACCCCGCCCACACCCCCCCCCCGCGGACCCCCCCCCCCCCCAACGAATCGGTACATGCGGCAATGTGCGTGTACGTGTAGTGAAACCTGACGTGAAGTTTTGTTGTTTCTCTGTAATGCTTGTTATGTGTAGTGCTGCCATCTGCCACTAGTTTTTCTAACTATGAGTGAAGTGTTATGATTGAATGATTTATCGTTGTAGGACTGTTGCTCTCTGTGGCGAGACTTTTTAACTGGGAGATCGGCTCGCATTTGCGCCCTAGTGCCTGTTATTATGTGACCTGTTATTATGCATAATAACTACATTTATCACATTTACCGTAACATACATATGATTTTTCTCAAGTCCCCCCCAAGCTTAGCCTTACAGTAAAATGTTTTCCCGCCATTCACAACTTGATGTCATCGTTACTTGTTATAACTTTGCGTTTACCCGCACCCCCCCCCCCCCGTTTGAAGTACTAATTTTTGGATCGATTTCCTGTTATATAAATAGGTTTCTGCGCATTTCTGTTCTTAGATGGCAGTGATGAATGATGTGGTGTAATTTCAGAAGCACGTGAAATGATGCAGAATTTCTGTTACGAAATTCAAACACGCGATATTAGCCTTTGATTGGCGGTAAGTGACTTGTGGCGGATAAGTGACATGGGGGCGGGGGGAAAGACAGAAAGTTTATTTCGATAAATTAAATCCTGTCGATTCCTCAACACATTCTAGAAACACGTGTGGAATAATCGAAAGATCATGATGCTTTTGAACGTGATAATAATAAACAGGGCACACATTGAACTTCATACAAATCTGTATGGATGTGTCACTATTTGTCACTAGGATGTGTCAAAACACTGTCTACAACAGTGCTTTCCAACCTTTCTGAAAACAAGGACCAGTAAAATGTCTGAAACAATTTGACGGACCACTTTTGTCCCGCATTACGGGACATTCCTGCAATTTTCTTTTGTGAGATTTTTTTTTATACATTTGTCCCGTTTTTTCAACGATAGTTATTTGAATTTGTAATAAGTATTTACTAAAGTCGTGAATACATAGTGTTTCCATAATACAGTCAACGCTCGTTATAACGACATCCCCCGTTTCGCAGAAAATAGACGTTATATTGGGAGGTCGTAATATCGAACTTTTTTTTTTTTTTAAAAGAAACTCATTACGTTTAGCTTTTCCGGAAAATTTTGTATTGTATTGATTGAATTTGAAAAAAAAAATTCTTTCATTCCCTTGCAATATTTTGCAAAATGTGACAATGAAACACAATTTAAATGCATTACAAGTATACATTACAGTATGTACATTACTCTTACGAAAAATATATTATGGCCAAAACCTACACTTATTTTTGTACAGCATGCACTCACCAAAATTAATTTACTTGCCTTTATATTCCCCCATGGGGAAATCGAGTAAAATCATGCAATGAAATTTAGAATGAGATGAAAAAAGAGAAATCAATCATGAGGGGAAGTGGAAGTGAACCACCATATGAGGGAAGAAAACAGAATGGAAAGAAAAGTTTCCAATGATGACTCCGGTTAACCATCGGGTTTTCCTTATCTTCATACCATTTACGCTGGATGTCATTTCTTCTCCAAAGCATGAAATGTCAATGTCAAACCCACATTTAACGACGTATTTTGTCCATTTCTTTAAAAAAAACGGGGAGGAGGAGGGCAAGCCGAGTTCGGTCGTTGTAATGGACTGAATGATTTTTCCGGTCGTTATATTGGATGAAATATAACATGGCGGAAATATGAAAATATTTGGTACCTGTTTCACCGGTCTTTATAATAGAATAGTCGTTATAACGAGCGTCGACTGTATAAATTATATTGCGAGGCACAATCAGCCGGGGGGCGGGCTTCCGAAGGTTGAGAGCCACTGCCCTAGAACATATATTCCTGCATCTACTATTTTCACTTCAAAATAGGAAAACAGACGGCAGCACCAGTAAAACACGAAACAAACACAACAGAGACGACATGAATACGTTAGGGTCACGTATATACACACACAACACGTTCCTGCATGTAACCAATTCATTAGAAACATAGGCGTCGGAACCTAAGGACTGAGGCTATTTGATCCCCCCGCCCCCAATAATTTTTGGAAAAAAAAAAAGAAACAATGCAATGCACCTTCCCTCTCCTGAGTTTTAATCCCGTATATATGAGACGACCAGCAGTTTTCAGCCCTATCCAATATTTTCTTCGTGTAGGTGCCTCTGGTTGTAAATTCTCCAGAGGATTGTGTATATCAAGTACATGTACGGTCAAGTAGTAGTGGTCTCCTAGAACATTGGTTCTCGTCCAAGGGCCCTATGGTACTGGGAAATTTTAAATTGCGAAGGGGGCATGGCATGTGGTAAGTGGGGGGGGGGGGCATAGAGAGCTGTGCAAAAAAATCAGATGTGACGAATGCAGCAGAACTGCCGAACTGCCCATAGAACTAAGGTTATCTAAACGCGTGACCAAATCTGCGTTCGGTTCGGCGACCCATAAGATGAGATTTCGCACTTTGATTTTCGAGAGTATGTAAATGCATGGAGAGAGAGAGAGAGAGAGAGAGAAAAACAGTTACTTCTCTCTTTCTCTCTCCAGCTAAGTAAACGGTCCCAAAACATCATTTTGGACGGCAGGGTACCATGATGTTGAGGCGGCCCTGCATATCAATCCCCCGCAAAAGGGAAATTCCCTGAATTCCAGCCGCGGGGTCTGACGATCCGCCTAATTAATAAAATTTTTGTTCATTATAAATTTACTATAGAAATTCTGGCCCCTCAGCTGGCCTGGAAGTTTGCCGACGACCTCAGCCTAGAGATCAAGAAGTTCCCGTCAATACCCTTTTCAAACTGAAGTTACGATGGGGAACGAACGAGCCCTCGAAGAAATTTCGAAAAATTCCAGTGCTTCAGATTCATTGCGAATCCAGAGGGCGGGGGAAGACGACGTGTATCAACTGCAGAAGTAAATTGAATATTTTAGGAGATAAATAAAGGAAAAGTTTTCGGAAAACACGAGTTTTATTTGTCCTTGGTACTATACAGTCTGAATTTTCGGATAATCTGAGCCATAACAGATGAGATAGCATGTGGCCCCCTCCATTTGCTTTTAAAATATACCTCCATCCTAATATGCGTACATTCATTCATCCATCTTAACGAAACCCCGAGATCCAGCGACGGGAGGTGCGTTGAGCCAATACCTTCTAGAGCTTGCTCGCTCTAGAACAGTGGTTCTCAACCTTTGAAGGACCGCGGCCCGGTAGGATTTTTTTTTTCTGAGTGGAAGTCCCCCGTTCATAAGCACGACCAATGGAAAACGAACAGGGATATATATGAAATGATGAATCACTGACGGCCCGGTTTGACTCTTGCCAGGGCCCGGTACCGGGTCGCGGCCCTGTGGTTGAGAAACACTGCTGTAGAAAGTATTGGTTGAGCGGACGCATTTTTTACACGCTCCGTTAGTTGCTTTTTTTTTCACTGAATTGTGTGTGAAATCGCCGAAAAATTTTTTTAATTGTGAAAATGTGCTTTTCGGGAATCTCTGTGTTTATGTGTACTGATTTTCATGTGAATGTTCAAACTGAAACATTGGGAAATAACCGATCTCCCGAACGTCGCCGTACTCATAGGATAATAAATAAAAACCAGGTATTGTGTCTCCACTTTTGTTGCGGTTTTGCGCGGAAATTTGTGAGATGATGTATCAGTTTCTCGTGTATATTTTGACGGCTAAACTTTGAACTTTAAAATAACATATCTTTTGTAAAAGTCCGACAAATATCGAATCGTTGATGGCATGTTAAAGCTTCGAAAAATGTTCCGATCTTTTAAGGTGGCTATGATAATCTAATGTAAATTCCAACATTATATAATTGCACTACCACTAATAGTATAAAAATTATAATTTTTGTGAAAAAGGGAAAAAGAGAAAACTAGTCTATGAGTGCGCTATATAATAAGGTATAGGTTTTTTAATGATTTTTTCATGAAAAGGAGTTGAAAAATTCCGAAACTTTTCTCCAACACCTAACCCCATCTCGTCTGTAAGTCTGTAATCACCACATTTGTTAATTCGACACGTACCCAATTTTCCTGATGCTGTAAAAATTTTGTATGTTTTTCTTTTGTTTTTTGTTTTTGTACGCCACGAAGCTGGGCTGGAAGAGATCTCGGCAACGGGAAAGTCCAGCGGCAAAGTTCTGGCGTTCATTCATTCAGTCTCGATCCCATACGTGTCTCGGATTATCGAGACTCCACTGATCGAAAATCGGAAAAAAAACCGTACTTCATAAAAAAAAAAAATTGATATTTTACAGGGAGTTTTTAGTGGTTTCTACACAGTGCAGGTTAAAAGGGTTAAAAACATTTTTTTTCTTCTTTACAAATTAACTCAAATTTCTTATTCATTATGCGTAAAGAGTAACGATTATGGGGGGCTACGGGCGAAAAATGTGAGAAACACTGCCCTAAAAAACAATTAAAATATTTTTTATTTTAAATTTTACAGTATTTATCAATATTTAAATCATTTCTATCTACTACGGAAATAATGAATAGGTAATTGAATACGCGATTGTCGGGGAATTTCGCAATTGCAAAAACCGTTTCTCGATCCAAATGCTGTTTGTTTCTTTGTTACGGGTTTATAACAAGTGTTTATTTTGCTTTTGAATATAAACAAGCTGGGGTTTTTTTTTTTTGGCGCGAAAAAATATCTCGAGCGAACATCAAGGCGGAAAATGAAATAAAAATAAAGCAGATAAAAAAAGAATAAAAAAAATTGTAGCAGCGCCTCCGAGAAAACATGTGGAAATGCGCATGCGTTGCCCGCGGTCCCGGGATTGTGGTAGGTGTGTCGCCCGCTTTGGCTTTGCTTTGCGAGTCCTTCTCTTTGAAAGAAACAGTCGTGTGTGCGCATGAAGCCGCACGTGCGTGCTTTATTACGTTCCTTTTGAATGTGTGCTGCTGCTGCTGCTGTTGTGCGTGTGTCCGCAAATATCTCTAGATACCCACTCGCGGCATAGGTTTCTTTTTCTCCCTGCCGTTTTGGTGGAAATTGATCATCGCTATCATCTATGTGTATACTGTTTTCATACACATTTTTTTCCCATAAGTAGGATTTTGGGGGAAATTTTTTTTTCTCCCTGTTTTACGTGTAAAAAAATGTGACTTTTCTTCGATTTTGATTCTCTTTTTTTCCTTTTCCCCCACATCACTGTTCCTAAATTTTGTATTTTCTTCTCTCTCGTGCCTACGTGGTACACGTCCATTCCGAGTGGATATTTAAAACAAGGGTTGCCCTGTTGGAATTAGAACATTATAGCAGCCCTTTTGTTTCTTTCTGTGTTCACCCCCCCCCCCTTTTCTTTTGCTTCCCGTTTCTATCTCTTTTCTGTGTAGTATTTTGGTGTTTGTTGTTGCACGTTGGGAAATTACCTTGGCGAACGTGGCGACTTTAGCGGAGCCGTCCAGCGCGAAGTTGCTCTGGGGCAGGAAGTGAGTTCAATTATTTCGTATTACGTACTAATATCAACGCCGATTGGTGTTAATATTCGTGTGGTATTAAAAGAACATTTTTTTAATGTTTTTTTTAAGGGGTTTTAAAACTGATTTTTTCAAAAATAACTGAAAAATTCTCCACTTTAATGCAAATCAGATGCGAAAAATATCGTGTTAATCCGTCAATTGTTTCACATAAAATGAAGGAAAAATAAATGAATGACTTTGTACATTGTAAAAGCATACAAGAGATGTATAAAAAAAATTGAACGTGATTTCTTCAGATAGCAGTTTTTGGAGATTGTCCGAAAAATTAACGGTTAATTTTATAGACGATCTCCATATGACAATATATGCCCGTTGAAGGGTGAATTAATCCTTTAACCGGCATAGAGAAATCACTAAACCGCCTGTAAAATGCCATAATCCGGTTTTCAGCAGGTACAAAGTAAGAAAATGTGTTCGATTGAAAAAACAACTATGCTTATCATTGGCTAATATAAAAAGTTTCCAAGAAGACGATATATCTCGTCGATGCAAGTGAAAGGGTTAAAAAAATGGAACTGCACGGAAATTGTTAAAAATTTCAGAAATATTCATAGGACACGTGTCGTTGAATGAACCTCGAATGTGGATATCTTATTATTTGTTAAAACTTTATGAATTTTAAAATTTGAAAAAAAAGTGTCAAAAATTTGAATATTCAACATAGAAAAAAAAGATACTTTTTATTGGTAAATTGCTAAATTTGAGATTCATTTTGTTTAAACATGTCAAATAAACATTCCTTCAAAATTTCAACATTTTTCGTTGAGAGAGAAAAGTGAGGATCGGGAAAAACGATGTCCAAACAGGAGAAATAATTTCTGGCAAAAATTCATAACTGAAATGACTGGCAAAAATTCATAAATGGGGGAAATAATTTGAGAACATGCTATGTAATAAGAAAATACATGTAAATAAGAAAAATAATTCGAATGATTTCGAGAGAATAGTTTTCTTTCTAATCTTATGCAAGAACTTCAAAAATTCTGTCCGAGAGGAAAGACGTCCAAATTTGTTTCTTAGGCCGGTATTACACTATAAAAATTTGATAAAATCCCTTGTATAAAACTCAAAAAATTCAACCAATAAAGTTCATAGGTTACATTCGAGCAAATGAAACTGATAATCTTATTGGTGGCATTTTTCAAGTTTTATAAAATTACTTTTATCAAACTTTTATAGTGTAATCCCGGCCTTAGATACTTTTTACGCTGTTTTCATTTATTTCTTTTTCTATTTTATTTTGAAATAAGAAATCTACCGATTGACGTGAAATTTTTTACATTTGATTTGTATTTAAGTGAAACTTTTTTTGTCTTCCAAAATTACGTTTCTGAATCTTGAGAGGTTGTCCCCACAATCATCAATGTATCACGGAAAGTGGATTTTCAAGAATGATTTTATAAAAAATACTTCTGTTATTGTAAGTCGAATGCAGAAATTTGCGTATCGATTGCTTGTAATTTTTTTTTTTTGTTTGAAATTAACCCTTTAAGTTGCAATACGAAATCATTAGACCCCATTTCAAAAATTCCATACCTTTTTTAATGAAGTAGGCTTTCCTCCGATTTTCAGCAGGTGCAAACAGGGTATAGGGAAACGTTTTCCATTGAGAAATATACTTTACAAAATATCCAAGCTAGTCAATGCTGAAATAAGAGGCTTTTATGGACGCTAATATCTCGTCATTGCCGCTTAAAGGCAGGGCCGTCATTTCAACTTTTTCCAGGGGGGGGGGGGGGGCAAAGCACATGAACTTGACGGGCCTGCTTAAAGGGTTAGAAAAATAATAAAAGAAATGAACGTGGCAGTGTAAAAAGCGTAAATTTGAAGGGGAAAAACCACGTTAAACATGCATTTCTCAGATCGAATATGAAAAAAAAAAACTCATAGAATTTCGTAGTAATGTTTGTACTGCACAATTTTTGAATAAAATGAATCAATTGACCAAAGCGAAATATATATATATGTATATGTTTAATGCTGAATCTAAATTTTTAAATTTCATCACTTTTTAAATTCGTTAAAATTCTATTAGTAATCCACAATTGAGGTTCATATTAATTAATGCGCGTTGCTTAGACATTCCTGCAAAATTTCAGCTATTTTATACAACTACTAATACAAGGCCACAATAGGCAAAATGCCCAACGAGGTGGCTGTGGCTGTATTTCGTAGTTTTTTTTTTTTTGTTACAATCTACGAAAACCGCATTCGAAGTTTTTTCTTCGACACGTCGTTTTTCACGCATTTTCTTTTACACCGACATCAAATATTATTTCTGTTTCTAACTTGATGATGATGATGATGATGTTTTTAACTTTAAGAAAAAAATATTGAGTGATTGACACACACGCTATTCTTTGCATTTTATTTTGAATAAAGGAAACTATTCAAAAAAAAAAAAAAAAATAAATTTCTTCAAGACCCCTTAAAGAAATTCAAATTATTTTTTGACACGATTCAATGAAAAATATTTTGATTTGAATTGATGGTTTATAGTTTTGTTTTTGATGTTTTCATCATAACTTCAAAAATCGCTGAAAATGAGGGAAAGAAGCCATAAATTAGGGAAAGGAGTGTTGTCCGTTAGTTTATGCTGTTCTTTCCTAATTTTTTTTTTTCCGAGAGAGTGAGGTATTTGAAAATTCAAATATCACATCTCATAAACATTGCATATAGAAACATGAACTTTTTTTTGTTGGCCTCAGGAGAGACGGGACAACAACTTTTCAATTAGAAGGTAGAGCACGAGAGACCACCTAGAAATTTAGATTTTTTTTTTATCTTATTACACACTGCATTTTCACTGTTGAAACTGGTACAGACCGATTCATGAACGTATTCTGAGCAATTTTTAAATTAGAACCATACCTATACGACAGTGGTCCTCAAACTTTTGCCACCCGCGGATCCCTTACCCAATCGCAATGACGCGCACTTTGAGAAACATTGCTTTACGACGAACAGAACACCCGGTAGAATTATGTATATAGAAAAGTTCTGTTATCTTCCTATAGAACTTTTTTAAATGACAAGGGCTGTCAAAAACGTGGATTATTTCAGGGTTCGGTGATTTGTAAAGTTAAGTTGTGAAACGCACGGCGGAAGAGTGCAGTTATATATATCAAAGTTGGTTTTCCGCGTATACGAATGTTCCATGAGTTCCTTTTCTTAGGTTTCGCAGTACCAAAATATTTAAAATTGCTTATTCTCCCGAATTCCTTGAAACAGTCTCGTAACCTTCAAGACTTCCATGTGAACTAAAATGAAATCTCTGTACCTAGTATAGTGTATCGACATAAACTCTTTTATTAAAAAAAACAACGCAGACTCTACTGTGTAAGTATTACGCGATTATCATAAAATATTTGACAGGTAAAGATGAATACCAAGATAAAAAAGAGAAAAAATTTGAAGAGAGAAGAATCCTTCTACTTCCGTAACTCAAATGAAAATGATGAATTTGTGATGTGTTTGAATGAATTACGATGAAATTCAGTCGAATTTAGTCAGCTGTCAAACGCAGTTAGTGAATTTATGGTCTGAAGTATGTAGCACTTGAACTTCCAGACTGCTTTCTAAAAACAGTCGAATTTGGAAACTATAGAATGCCAGGAAGAGTAGAAATTGCGTTATTTATTTGAAAACGTGACGTTATTCAAACTTCACGTGTTCTTGAATTGATTCGAGAAGCTGCAAAAATCAAAATTTCTAGATGAATATATTTTTTCCACTTAATATTTTGTTCTGCTTGTTGCTTCCGAAAGATAATACATACCCTTTTTTTTTTAGTTGTGAAATTTTTATTCTATTTCGAGATGGCGCCATAATACGTGAGGCAATAATTCATGAGAAAGGAATGCGTAATTTATCAAGATTTGTTGAGAAACGTCGAATGGAATTAAGTGTCGTGAGAAATATTTCGAGGGATCATGCTAGAAAAATTTAGGATTTCTTCCCTTTGTCGATATTTTCATTGCAGTTGAAGAATTTGCTACGAAAAAAGCACCATAAATCACCATTTCCATAAAGCACCATATCTATTTAAATTGGAAAATTTTCAAATTAATTTACTTCAATAATTTTTTTTCCATTTGATATTTTGAGCTAATTCAATATATCTATATATATTTTTTTCAGGCTACACCAGTGGCCCACTGGACAAATGTGGCCCTCCTAGTTTTTCTCTGTGGCCCGCCGACTATTTTTAGAAAATAGTTACTTCGCATGGAAAACGAATAAATTCGTAAAGAAAATTCGTTAGTAAGAGCTCTGGCTACTGAAATCTGTACTGCTATATTTATAACTGTGAGATACTCCCCAGATTATATCATAGGTGCAAGCAGAATTTTCTCCTTAGATAAAATATTTTCCCTTCTGGGGGAAGGGGGGCTTAATTTTTTTTTCTTCAAAATAACATTATTATCCCGACTTAAGGGGTTGGGAGGGTAAGAACCCCCCCCCCCCGAAGCTGAGATAATGATGTTAGAACCCCCCAACCCTTTTGCGTATGCCAATGGTTATATTAAAAGGACCGCCGTAACGAATTAGGGGGTGATCTGGAGCCAAAACAGTTTTGTAAAGCCCTATGTTTTGGCTACATATTTCGAGAGGCTAAATTCGGCGTCCAAAATGCCATATATAGTTACAGAATTTAAAAAAATGCTAAAAAACGCCTTAATGGGAGAAATAATTTCAGAATTATTGAGTGTAATTTCAGAATTGTTAAATTAATATCGTAATTGTTAATAAAGACTAATTGTTAACGATAATATTTCCTGGAAAAATTGGGAATTTTTTGAAGTAAAAATTTTATAATTAATAAAAAAATAATTTCAGATATAGTAAAAGAAATCAATTGAAAAGAATTAATTAAATAATAAAAGGAAATTATTTTAAAATAAATAAAAATTCATATTTAATGAAAGAAATAAAGTCGGAAAATAAGAGTGTGTTCTCTCACGCAATAGATTTGGGTATGAACCCTGTTAGAATAGCCGAGAATGACTTAGTGCAGTGTTTCTCAACCTTTCTGAATCCAAGGACCAGTAAAATGTCTGAAACAAATTGACAGACCACATGTGTCCCGTATTACGGGACATTCCTGTAATTTTGATTGTACATCGGTTTTTCTATACATTTGTCTCGTTTTCGCGTTTATTTGAATTTGGAATATTTATCAAAGTCATACACACACGTCGTTTTCATAATAATTATATTGTGATAATTATGTCAAAAAATATAAATATGCATCTCACATATTTGTCAGTCTCAACGTTTTTTCCGCAATTTTAATAACAATAAGTGATTGTGCCTACTTCTGGCAAAGTTTATGATGACAATTGGAAATATCCTGTATTTTACCCTATTTAAAATCCTAGCTTTTTTTCTCAATGAAATATGGTCATCTCATCATTTATGTGAATAGTTTTTTCGTGCAATACATTTTTTAACTGATTTTAGCACCGTTTATTTCCCCTCACTTCAGCAATTTTAGCAAATGGCATTTAAGGTAATGAACTGCATTTTTCGGCAAACATAAGTGATTTCCCGGATTTAAGATTGGATATTCCTCGATGATTGTGAACATGCATGCGTTACTACATGTTATTTTGTTACATATTATACGTTACTACATGTTTTTAACGTATGAAGATATAATTTTTGTACAACTCCATATCGTTATTACTAATAGGCTTGCCAGTCATAACGGTTGAATAATTTTTCCTTCAGTTAGAATTAAAACTATGAAGTCAACCTTCGGACCACCGGTACCATCGCCACGAACCACCAAGGTGAAGCTTTACAAATTTTTCGGACACAGATATTGAAGAAAGGTTCAAGTCCAATCACCAGAGATTTGCTTCTGTACAGCATCCTCTCTATCACCAAAAATATTTGAACCAATTTTTTTTTCTTTACAAAAAATATTCCCTTTCGTGAAAATAACGTTTTCTCGCAAACACCTCATTCAAATATCCAATTTCTTCCATTTTCATGAATTTTTGGACTGTTTACGAATTTATGGGGCACCCTGTGCATCTGAAGAGGCATGAAAACTGGATATACTTACTTTTTTTCGCGCAGCATTCGCTTTAATTGCTTTATCGAACAGAAAATGATAAATTTTGTCATTTCATGTTGTTTTAAAGCATTTACTGATACAGCGAAGAAAAGTAATAGCGACGAAACACTGAATTTAATTAATGATATCTGTGATCACACACACAGTTACACAATTACGCTGACATCATGGTAAAAATATCCATAATTCATTATGGATATAATATTATCTCTTACGTGCACGGCCATTTTTTTTCATCATTTCTTTCCACAATTTAGTATTCTATGCTGCAGTCTAATACGAGTCACTGTAATGAGTCTATTTTTCATGTTTTAGGAAAAAAAGAAAATATTTTTTATTGAAATGAATATAAATGCGTGTTTTAAATAAAATAAAGTTTTTTATACGTCTGTATTCTTCAAACAAAATACGACTGAAATTTGCGAATATTGATTTTGTACGGAATGAATTTTGTTTTTAAACTCGAAATCTGTTTTTTCTTGAAGGAATTTTGAAAAGTGTTGTTGCTTTGATCGTTATATGAAGTCATTCTTGTTCTGATAATTGTTTGAAAGGTCATTGCTGTCTGATCATTGTTCAAACATTCATTTTTGTTCTGATCATTGTTTGAAAGATTGATTGTTGCTCTATTAATTGTTTGGAATGCCATTGTCGCTCTCTGATCATTGTTTGGAATGCCATTGTCGCTCTCTGATCATTGTTTGAAAGATTGCTGCTCTGATGAATGTTTGAAAAGTCACCGATGCTCTAATCATTGTTTGATAGGTTTTTGTTGCTCTGATCATTGTTTGAAAGGTCGTTGTTGTCTGGTCATTGTTTGAAAAGTGATTGTTGCTCTGATCATTGTACAAACATTCATTTTCGTTCTGATCATTGTTCAAACATTCATTTTTGTTCTGATCATTGTTTGAAAGATTGATTATGCTCTGTTAATTGTTTGGAATGGCATTGTTGCACTCTGATCATTGTTTGATAGGTTTTTGTTGCTCTGATCATTGTTTGATAGGTTTTTGTTGCTCTGATCATTGTTTGATAGGTTTTTGTTGCTCTGATCATTGTTTGATAGGTTTTTGTTGCTCTGATCATTGTTTGATAGGTTTTTGTTGCTCTGATCATTGTTTTGAAAGATCGTTGTCTGATCATTGTTCGAAAACTAATTTTTGTTCGGATCAATGTTTTAAAGATTGGTTGTTGCTTTGATAATTGTCTGGAAAGTTATTGTTTGAAAGGTTACTGTGTTTTGCTCTGATGATTGTTTGAAAGGTCGTTGTTGTCTGATCATTGTTTGAAAGGTCGTTGTTGTCTGATCAGTGTTTGAAAAGTGATTGTTTCTGATCATTGTTTGAAAAGTGATTGTTTCTGATCATCGTTCGAAAGTTGTGGTTGCTCTGATCATTTTTTGAAAAATCGTTGTTCTGATCATCGTTTGGAAAATCGTTGTTGCTCTGATCATTGTTTGAAAAATCGTTGTTCTGATCATCGTTTAAAAAATCGTTGTTGCTCTGATCATTGTTTGAAAGGTCGTTGTTGTTTTTATAATATTTAGAGTCATTGCTCAATTTCGATTGATTTTTGAAAAGAAATTGCGTTCTATGGGCATTGCCTAAAAATTGATAAAGGTATAAAGGGTATTGAAATATCGCGTTGTTTGTGGGTGTAAAAACCATTGTTGATGTTATGACATTTACGGCCGTATTCACCAACACAGTTTCAACTGAAATCGCAGGTGGAAGGATTGAAGATCGAAACGGATTGGTTAAATTAAGGATTTTAACCAATCCGTGTCGATCGCTGATCGTTTAACCTGCGATTGCAGTTGAAACTGTGTTGGTGAATACGGCCCTTAGAGAATTTCAAGAACTCATTGTTGCTCTAAGCTAGAGGTTCGTAACCTTTTTTAGTCTCGACCCAAATCATCTACACGATGATCTTTGCGACCCATGGGTCCATTTTGAATTAAAAACTACTGATTAGAAATAAGTAAATCCAGTGACGTCTGAGCCGGGGGTGCTGTGGGTGCTCAAGCACTCACGGTAATTTGTGACAGGGATCCGAGCACTCCCAGAATTGATCCAGAAATTAAATTTCCGATATAAAACTAAAGACGAGCACCCACAGTTTCGAAATACTTCCGACGCCCTTGAATAAATCCGAACTTAGTGGAACCTTAAATGGATTTATAAGAGGATTGTGACTTGTATTGAGTGATTTGTATGACCCATCTCAGAAGTACCTGCTACCCAAGATTGGAACGCGACCCATAGGTTCAGAACCCCTGCTCTAAGCATTGCTTGAAAAACCATTGAGAGACCGATTCTCTTCTTACTGGGTGGAAGAGAAACATCAAATCACTTGAACCCGCCAGCCTATTTCACAAGACGGCACAGTAAGAAATATAAAACTTATTTACATTTATACTGAACGAACATCAAAACATAACCTTCGGGTTGAACTATATCCCAACTCTCGTGTAACTAAATATTCTTAACTATATTCGCAGAAACTTTATTCCAACTCTCTCTCTCTCTCACTCTTCTTTTGCTAAAGATTAGTTTTTACTCTTATCTTCTTTCATAAAAGAATAAATAATGTTATACCGCGTGTCAAGTGGCAACAGACCACAGACATTTATTTATATATCCATAAGATGATACATTGAATTAAAATATTTCTTTTATTTGGACAGCGTACCACACTTTAAATCAGCTGGATTTGATTTTTTACATATATCTAAATCTGGATTTAATTCTCTCTCACATGAGGTGTTTTAATCTCCGATATAAATAAGATGCATTGGATTTTTTTTCTCTCCAATACAAACATGTAACACACACACACACACACACACAGACCCATATATGATACAGACACTTTTTGTGATCTCGAAGGACTGTAAAGTCCTTCTACAACTTTGACGGACATGATTTTGTATTTAGACATGACGGACATGATTTTAATTATTTACACATTAATTAATAACGTTATGAAAGTATTTGTTTTTGGGTGAAGAGAGTCAGGTTGGTAGAATTCAGTTTTTCTCAGAAAATTGAGATTTTAGGGATAGAGGTTCTTCTAAAATCGACATAGTTTTCGTGTGCATATATATCAACCACTATGCATATAATATTTTTATTGGATGAAAATTTGAAATTAATATCTATTTATGTTGCCAAGTTAAGACTGAAAATACCTATAGACTTGAGAGTAGGTGTTAGTACTATGTATCTATGTTAGTACTATCCACGAAGTATCTGAGTTGTCTTCAGTATATATATTTAATTATTTTATTTTTGTTCTCAGAGTCCATAGAGGACGCTATAACTTTCGCAATTAAAATAAAAATCTTAGGTATCGTAATAGTTGTAATTCGATTAGGATTTTTATTTCATTTCGATGTCTGATTTATTCCAGAAGATTTATTAATATCGATCCTTCATCAATTTTCAGTATACAAACTAAACGGTGTTAAACAGCAATTGGGTTGTTTCCCGTATAATCGAATACCCCGCTTAATCGGATATTATGTGCTGGAAACGTTATTACCCGTTTGAGCGGGGCCGACTGCATCTTAAAAATTTTCAGGGCTTTCAATAAATACCAAAAATCAAGAATTTCAATCATCTAAGCCAGTGTTTCTCATTCTCTACCTATGGTCCGCAGACCAGAAGTGGTTCATGGCGATGGTACAGGTGGTCCGCAGGAAGACTCGATCATTTTATTTCTAATGAAGTGGAAAATTGTTTTTACTGATATTAGTAGTATTCTTATGGGTTCCAAATAAAAATTAGACACTCATACTTAGAGTAACCTTATCTAATCGAAGAAAATTCTGTAAATTACAATACAATGGGGCAAATTGTAACCAAAAAATTCAATTTACGGCAAATTTGTTGATTACTGCTGAAATTGTTGAAGAGTAGAGGAAATTAAGGACTGCGCGTGTGTGTGTGTGCAGCAAACGCAGTTAACTAAAATTTATTTCATGAAATTTCATGAAAAAACATTCATCACATGATTGGGGGACCATTTTCATTGAGAAAAATACGGGAAACTGATCTGAAGTACGGCAAAATATACGGGATATTGCCAATCGAATCCTTAAACATTGCCACAAGTCGGAAAAATCACCAATTGCTGCTGAAATGACGTAAAATTTATGAATGAGTGGAAAATGAAGGACTGCTGGAACTCGCAGTGAATTAAATGTAGTTCGTTGGTCATGGCAAATATGTGACATAAGTATTCATATACAGTCATAATTATATATCATAATGTAATTTATAAGTTGTGACAGTTATCTTCATTCACCATTTCAAGTAAAAGATTACAAATTCATATGAGCTTCGTTGAAAAAAAAAACCGAACAATTTTGTATATAAAGGTGGAACGAAAACAATACAGAAATGTTCCGTGAAATACGGGATACATGGACACGCAACTCATGCTGCAAGTTGGCGGTTTATCGAATATCTCAGATAATTTACTAGTCTTTGGATTTAGAAAGGTTGAGAAACGCTGATCAAAAGCAAATTTTCATTCAACGGGGGAAATTTTCATTAATTTGTTTATTTCTTAGGTGTGATAGAGTGAAGGCCAAAAAATTTTTAATTGCAAAATTTTTCGATTGAGAGGAGTGAGAGAGAACGAGTCATATGAAAAAAATTAATTTTTATATTTCCTTCAATAATGATTTTTCTGAGGCCCAACAACCATAAAAAAAAATTTCTTCTTTTTGCCGATAATTTTTCACATTTTACTCGAATTTTTAAATGTATCACTCCTTCCGGACACTTATGGTGAAACAGCCCGTATGTGTATATATACTGTATTCCCCTTTCGGGGGATGACCAGGTTTTTTTTCTTTCTTTCCACTGGATTACATCTCAATTGGAGTAATGCACGGCACGTAATAAAACGATCGTGACCGAAAGAGGCAACAGCCATTTTACTAATTCCCTGGCTGTTAGAGAACTCACGTACATACTCAACACGAGTTCTCTGTGCTGTTACTCTGTAAATACTCGAGCGGCATTGCATGGATCGAACGGGTTAATCAATTCATGTCATTTTTCTGTCTTTCATAACTCCTTTTGAATTTTAACACAAGTTATATCCTTTATATTAATTAACTAATGTTAACCGCCCCACGAACCTGTCTTACTGGTTACGGCTTTTTTTTTTCTCCTCCTCTTTGCTACTTTTAAATTTGCTTGCTTGAGCATTGCTTTCGCCCTTAAGTGACCTTAATTTGTTGCAAATTTGTTGCAGCATCGTAAACCGAGCACTTGGCTATATTCCTTAGCCTAGATTTGCTTCGGGTAAGAGAGAGAGAGAGAGAGAATTCATTAAGCGTTGTGTCCGCCTTACTACTTACCCATGTGTTATTAGCTCGTTTTGGGGCAGTGGCCCGCATTCCGGCGGGCGTCTCGGCTGTCTGTGTCTGGCCCTACTTTCTTCGGAAGTCTTGTTCCGAGTTGTGGCGTTTCATGTCTCGTTGGTGTCCGTTACTTCTTGGATAATATGTCTACGTTTTCTTTGTTTTTAATTCTGATTAATTTTTAGTGTTCGTGAGATAAACCTTACCGTTTGTGTATTAGACGTGAGCTATTGGTGGAGTGTTACAGAGAAATCACGCATGGGTTGTGTCTAGGGACACACCCGCAAGTTTTTTACGTTAATACGGCTGTTTCGAATTTGCTCAGTGTCTAAATGTTGTTAAGAAGAATTTTTTTAATGTTTAATCAGTATGTAGACATTCGATTCAGCTTATAAGCATTCTTTGAAATTTTTAGAAGCTTTCTAATATTTTCAATGTAGGATTTCGCAATCTGTGTGTGTGTGTGTGTGCGTGCGTGCGTGCGTGAGAGAGAGAGATTTTTCAATTTTTTCTAACAAGAGCTATATCCGTAGGTATACATTTTGCGTATTTTCACTTGCAACTTTTCCCAAAATACAGCACTTCAAAATTATTATTATTTATTTATGTTTCCTTAGAATAAATAGTTTTTTAACGAGTGGGCTAACAGGACTCTAGGACAGGGGCAAGGGTTGTTCGGGAAAAAATATTTAAACGTGCGGGACTTATTTTTGTCACCCCTTGACCAAGTTTTTTTTTTAAATCGCAAAGTTTTTTTTCTATTCTTTCAACTCGAATTTGGCGTCCCTCCTAGAGTTGCGTCCCGTGCGGCCACGTGATCCAAGAGCCGCCCCCGAACAGGAAGCCCAAAATGTCGGAAATTTTCATAATACATAAGATGTTTTCCATCAGTTGGTCTTAGGTGCCCCAAAGTATGGCTTAGTATTCAGACCCTGAACTTGTTAAGACGACCCAAGTTATCCATTTTACGACTATGTATAGTTAGAAGACCCTATACGCTATCTTTTAAAAACATGTTTAATTTTAATCTGACTCAGAGTTCACGAGCTACCTTGTTTCACACAATGTCGGCAGAAAATTCCTATTTCCTATTCTGATAATGCTTATTTGCTGTAATTATTCTAGGAAATATATTGGAAGGACAAAAGTCGCCTCCTTTTTACGTCACTCGAGGGCCCCCACGTGCTATTCTGGAGTTAAAGACGAATTCGCGTCAAATTTCTCTCTCATATCCTTGGATATTAATATTAGGTGCGTATTCCCAGCTATAAAGCATCATAATCTTTGATATGTAGGTAGAAATAAATAATCAAATACGCACCTGTTGTGATAAGATTGACCATCGTTGAACCTTACAAAAGAGAAAAAAAAACGCTCTACATGAGAGATAAACGATATCTACGTACCGTTATACGTTTGTATTCTGCAGGAAATAAAAAAAATTACTACAAGTTTTATTTTTCTTTTCTCAGTTTTTTTGGTGAAGGTCTCGAGCGTGATATCTCCTGATATGTTCTTTATACCCGTGTATCTTTATTACCGTTTTTCTGGACATTTCTCGCAACGCATTTGTGTTAGGCTACAATTAATGTTCTTTCGATCCTCATAAAACATTTTTCAAGCAGCCTAATGGAAAGAACCCGATATTTATATCAATGAACATTTGTAGTGTATAGTACAGCAAAGGCAGTGTTTCCTCAACCTTTCTTAGAAGGGCCAGTAAAATGTCTGAAACAATTTCAAGGACCACTTGTGTCCCGCATTACGGGACATAATACGTTAATTTTTTTGTACGTTTGTCCCGTTTTATTCAACGGTAGTTATTTGAATTGGTAATATTTACCGAAGTCGTGAATACACAGTGTATCAATGAAATCATGATAATTATGGCAAAACTCACATCTCACATATTTTTCAGGTTTAACGTTTTGTCCGCAATTTTTTTGGAATTTTAATTACAATTGATGATTGTGCCTGCTTCTGACAGTGTTTTTGATGATAATTGGCCATGTCCCGTATTTTACGGATCGCTGTTTAAGATCCCAGTTTACTGTATTTTTCACAATGAAATGTCATCAGATCATTTGA
This sequence comes from Pholcus phalangioides, assembly GCF_987345545.1. Classification (NCBI taxonomy): domain Eukaryota; kingdom Metazoa; phylum Arthropoda; class Arachnida; order Araneae; family Pholcidae; genus Pholcus; species Pholcus phalangioides. The sequence goes on from NW_028301606.1 coordinate 453,083, forward strand.
ATATTTTTTTCGAGATATACATTTCTGCCACTGCGATTTGTAGCAACAATTTATTTCCACACTCTTCTGCAATTTTAGTAATGGTTAGCAAATTGCATTTAAAGCAATAAATTGAAATTTTTTGCAAAATTTAGTGATATCCCGTATTCAAGATCGCAATTTCCTGTATTCTTCCCGATGTTGTATGTTGCACATTATGAAGTTTTTATTTTATTTGAACCCATATGGATGTTGTAAATATCAATTGCAACGGATGGATAATTTATCAAGTCTGCCTGCGAACCACCTATGACATCGTCGTGGACCATATAGTCATACATCGTCATAGGTTGAGAAGCGCTGAGTTAAGGCATCATGCTCAACCAATGGCTCTGGAAGTCAACTGATGTGGCCCACGACAGATAAAAAAATCATTCAAGTGGCCCGCTGCACATTTCCAGGCTACTTCAGTGGCTCGCGATGCATGTTCAGATCACTTGAGGGGGAGGCTCCAGACACATTCCACTTAAGCGACTCCAAGCGCATGCCAAAATCACTTGAAAAATGCGCGCGGCGTACCTCCAATTCCCTCAAGTAGCACGTGGTGCTACATCTGATGCCACCACAGTGGTGCATTTTCAGATTATTTATTTGGCTCGCCGGTACATTTCCAGATCACTTCAGTGGCTAGCAGCAAACTTAGCGACTTGCGACTCGTTTTCAGTTCTTTTAAGTGGCCGCTGCATTTTTATAGATCAATTTAGTGGCTCTTGGCACATTTCTAGATCATTTAAGCGACTCGAAGCACATTACCAAATCCCTTAAATTGCCTGCGACACGGCACACTTTCAGATCAATTGAGTGAATCGTGGCACATTTCCAAATTACTCAAAAGTGACCCGCGCACTCTAAAATTTTGAGCACCTTTGAATAAAGGCAATTATAATACCGGCAGGCTCATCGTCCTCCATATTAGCGCAGCAAAACCATTTTTTCTTTAATGTGACGTCTAATCGTTAAAAATAAAGTGCCATATAGGGGCACAGCCTTTCTCTTTCAAACCGAACACAACTCAGGTCTATGGGTGATTTACTACCTAGTGAGTTGTGCCGGAGGTGTAACTGTGTGTGTGCCTAACAGTTTGGGTGCGTATGTAGTGTTGTGTTTGGTTTTTCAGTGCTGCCATCTATATTTCAGAAGCGAAGTGAGTGATGTGTCATGATTGAATTACATTTGTACTGTTTGTAAGTCTGTTGAGACTTTTAGAGACTTTTAACGGGGATATAGGGGACAGCCATTGGTTATAGTGATAACACAGATGTCGCACTTTGCATAAAGATGGCGAATAAATCAGCCTGGGTTTCCAGGAGCACTAATTACAGCCGCTGTGTGGTCATGCGGACACCGTACGAGGAGGATCCAAGTTCGAACCCTGTTGAACGGCACTGTGGTTATCGGCCAACTTTCAGGTGTGGATGATAGCCAAATTTCGAACATCTGCCATTTTAACTTCTAGATGTGGAAGACAGCTGGCAGCAAACATAAGTCCAAAAACATATACGTTAGGAGGATCAAACATATTAAGAACACACATTCCAGCGCGTTCACCAATTCCTTACAAAACTCTCCAGAGGAACGCTCACAAGCGTGTGTGCGGGTGAGTAGTAGTGGTGAAAGCAACGCTGAATAATGTTCAGATTCCAATCAGCGTGATGCTAATTCTTGAACGCAACTTGAATGAGTTCGGGACATTACCATCGCGAACTTTCACCCTTTTTTTACATGGGAAATAGAAAAAGAGGGTTTAAAACCCGCTTCAAGAGAGAATTTTCACATTTCTTCCCTTACGAAGGAAAAAAGTCGTCAAGCCGGGTGCTAGAACTCAACTACTGCTACCCCAATATTACACATGTGAACTGGACTTTCGAATGCTCTGATGAGTACCGTTGTACTCCTGAGCAGCAGAAAAGAGGTTTCTAGGTTAGTGTTTCTCAACGCAGGGGCATTAAGGTCCCTTTGCGGTCCTGGGATACTCCGGGGAGGGGGGGCACAGGTGAAAATCAAGTTGAAGGGGGGACCCGTGACAGGCTGCTAAGGAGGCTACAAAGTGCTGTTAAAAAAAAATTAGATGTAAAGAACTGAAGCTTGAAGTGAAATATGGTGGGGGAAGAGGTGCGAGACTACTTTCAGAATGAAGAGAACTGCCCATAGAGCCAGGGACGCTTAACACATGAGCCCACCTGAACACAGCCTGGGACCCAAGTTTTTCTTGAAAAAATGAAAACTTTTGAAGAAAAAGCAACTCCCCCCCCCCCCCTATTTTTCTTCTCTCTTTTGTAGTTTTCACCAGGAAAAATGAAAGATGAAAAATTTTACACAAGATTTTATTCTTTTTAATTTTTTTTTCTATGTTGTTTTCTATGTAATCGTTTTTATTCTATGTTGAGTTATTTTCCGTTTTGTTGATCGCATGCAATACTATTTTTGCCATTGACGGAAAGCATCGACAAATTCGAAAATTGCAGAATTTCGTGGATACGGAAAAAAGATATCGAAAACAATAACCCTCGGGATGATAATTTCATTAATTTTTCCTGTGTTTTTTACTGTAAGCTTATCTCTGAGTTTTATCTGTTGTAGCAAAAATTGTGTGATGACGATGTTCTTTTTTTTTAAACCTCTGAATTTTTCTCCTCGTAAACAAAAAACAGTTACAAAATACAGGGTTATTATAGTTAAAGCTCCAGTACTCTGAGTAGTTTTTCTCAAAAACTGCTTATCCGAATACAGTCAAATTTTTAGGGTATCTTAATGAGACCATGGGAGAGAGAAATTTGTGAAAAAATAGTTCAATTTTCTTCCACCAGGTGGAAAAATGGCACTTTTTATTGAATTTTTTTTTGTCCCATCGCCTCCTTCTTCAGAAATTTTTTTGTACCATCGCCCCCCAACTCAATCTAACCCATAGCATCCCATGTTATACCCGTAGCTTCCACCGCCCCCCTGGAACTTTCCAACGCCCACGTTGGGAATCACTGATATAGAGTATATGCCAAGTTTCAATGAAATACGTCTAACAGAACGACGCTATATAGGTTTGAGTAGTTTCGGTGTACTGACACTACTGTAGCGTCCGTTCTGGTAGACGTATTCTACTGAAACTTGTGCCATATACACTATATGGGTCATGGGAAAAGGTAAAACGCAATAAAAAGCACTACTTTTTCACCTGGTGGTCGAAATTTTAACTTCTTTTTTTTTTTAATTTGACAATTTTAACAATAATTGACGATGTCCCGTATGGATTCCGATTCCATATATTTTTATGAAGGAAATATGGCCAGCCTACTACTACTAAACTACACATGCACCACGTCCATATTCCATAATGGAATTTCTAACGAATAGGTACACGTTGGAATAGGCGTGTATGTGTTGCGAATCTAACGTGAGGTTTGTTTCTGTGTAATGCTTGTTATAATGCTGCCATCTGCTTATTAGTACCGATAACACAGTTTCAACTGTTTTAGAGTAAATATCAAAACTGGAGTTACTTTTTGCTGGATTGGCTCTAGTTTTTGGGAGAGAAATAATGCATATTCTTTACTATTTCAAGGTAGTTTGTGTTATTACATGTAATGAAATTTAATTTACATTTTATCTCAAAACTGGAGCCAATCTGACGAAACCAATGGTAGATTCGGAATCAGTGCCCTAAAATCACTGAATCACTGAAATATCTTTGAGAACCAAATCAGTGTTGAGCAGTGTAGTTTTTTTTTTACTTGAACAACCTTCGTGGGCTGGATGGAACCCCTTGGAGCGCCGCACCATCACAGCTTGCGTTGTATTTGTATTGATGCGATGATTTTGTATTTCTTGTGTTTCTGAATTGCGATCTCGTGAAATGTTTTGATTTTGAATTCAGTTAGAAATGTTGCAATGAAAAGGTGTTTCCTCTGAGATTTGATTTTTATTACTTGTTTGAAACTCTTGTTCAAGAGGTTTTTTTCCCCTTTTTTTCGAAAGGGACCCTGTCCATGTTGGGGCCGCCATAATGAAGGAGATTCAGATGTTTCCACAGATAACCGAGGAAACCGAAGAGAACCTCCTGACACTCGATGAAGCCGAGTGCGGTGGCCAACCGACTTCCAAGCAGCCATTGAAGGAAGTGGACAAGAGTCCGAACTCCTCTCCATTATCGTCCGAGTATTCATCGGCTGTCACTTCGTTTGTCGATGGTGTACTGCCCGAAGATGAGGTGAGTGAATACATTTTAATCCCAAGAATAGATGCTGTCGATAATTTCCATGATGTTTGAATGAGGAAGGAAAAAAGTTGACATTTTCTCCTACAGATGAACCCCGTTATCCACTTTGCGATCAAGGACGTAAAATTGCGTCCAAAACGCGAGTGGAGTATATTCAAACAAGTCTCTCTGTTTTCTTTCCTCTCTCCTCATCACAACGAAACTTTGTTGCAACCCTATGAAAAACAAAGTAGTTCTTTTCACCTCCATGATGAGGAAGTAAAAAGCTTCTACTATACAAGATTCCTCGAAAGACTAGTTATTTTTTATTCTACTCTAAGGTTAAATGACTTCTACTATATACATATACGTAAGAGGGGAAAGAGAACAGGTAGGTGAGGGTGAAATGAGAAATATACTTGTGATACTTACAGATGAGAGAGAGTAAACAAATATAACTGTTTTTCCTTTCATTTTTTTTCTCTTACTTTTCCACTTTTTTCCTTCCTTTTTCTACCATGTAATTACGTTAGAACAAGATTGTCATATTTATCGCCGATTCATCAAACAGACATCAACCGAATTTCTTACCAATCGCTTGTAAACGAAAATACTCCTCGAAGTACTAGTCCAAGTCATCCGCCATCTTTGAGCAAAATTGTAATGCCAGAATTATTGCTATATTCAATTGCTGTTCCTTATTCTGCTTTTTTAACGCTTTCTCAGACATCACTTAGAGCAGCAAACCTGTTTTTTTTTTAAAGATGGACGATGAGTCTGATCTCCTTTATAGGCTCCTCACCCAGGGTTTATCGTCACCGTTTTTTTAATATGCACCTATAACTAGGCGCCTTAGTTGAGGCTACCGACACACAATTCCGGTACGTACCAATGCGTTAGAAATTTCCTAGAGGAATGTCTACGAGGTGCATGTATAATTCAGTAGTAGTATCCCTTGAAGTTCTTTATAACCGGATTTCACTGCATTGGCAATATAGCGTTTTTTAAATCTACTCTATAATATAAAATCACAAACTCGAAAAGGGCCTGTTTCTAAGCAACCGAAATTAGTGACGATTTTATGTTACTGAAATGGGTGACGAAAATCTGTTACGTTTTTGTGTTACGGAAGTCGGTTACGATTTTGGGTCAAGTATTCATTTAAATCTAGCATATATCGGGACCCATTTGACCCATCGGGACCATGTTATGTGCATGTACCGAGGGGCTCTTACATTCTACGGCAGAGCCCTTAGGCTGGAATTTAGATGGCGAGCCCCCAAACCAGCTTTTCAGGGGTCCCTCTGTGGTTAATTTATAGTGTGAAAAATCAAAAAGTGACAAGAATCGTTCCGGCCCCTGTCAGCCCTGACCTTGTGGGGGAGTCATGCCGAGAGGTATGTATATGTATAATATACATATAACACTAGTGCTCCCAACACACAGGGTCCGGGTACCCGTGGGGGGATTGCACGTATACCTTCATGGGGAAGTTAAAAGTTTTCATTTCCAGGGGCCCTTGATATGGATCTCATTGTTTTCTTGCTGCTTTACGTCGAAAAATTTGCGATAGCGAGAGCCAAAGATATATCCAGCCTGTGGGACTCCCATCAAATTTGCGAATTTGGTCACGGGTAATTGGTTGGGGGGCCCTGGATTTTATTCGTTGGTAAAACGAATACAAATGAAAATTTTTCATGGCACTCGCAGTGGGGGATGACCGACCAACTTCCAAGTCGGGGGCCCCATGTTTACAGGTTTCATTTTGGGGCCCTGGATGAATATCATCCTTTTCTGTTGTAGAATTTACAACAGCGGTAGCCTGAGATAAATCCTGTCAGGGGTCCCACTAAAATTCAGCGAATTGAAGTCTGGGGACCCCATGGGCAAGTTTTCTGGGGGTACTTGATAAAGCGCATTTGTTTTTTGTTGCTTTGTTATTGCAAAATTCGCTTCTTCAGTATAAACTGGTGCTTTCACATGCCCCTTTCCATAGCGCGCTGATGAAGTGGGACGAAATAAACAAGATATGTTGTGAAGAGAAGTTGGGGGGGGGGGGGAGTTGGCCGCCAACGGCGGCGGGGGGGGGGCAGAGCCCCCCTAGTATTCTATAATTATCTGGTTGATTACTGAAAGACGCTAGAGTGTATGTTCATGTGCGATCGCGACCCAAAATTAAACGTAGAAATAATTTCCCAGTTAAAAAACTGTTTCTTCATAGTATGGGTATCAGGTCCAATACGGCTCATTCGGAAATTGTATTTGGCCCACAAAGAAATTCAAAAGAAAATTATTTCATTATTTAAAAAAAACCGAAATAGTGAAATTGAATGTAAAATTCAACCCCGCTATATAAACTCGGCTTAAGGCAATTTATTATAATTTTTTCACACGTATAAATACAATACAAAGACATTACACAAAAACAACACACAACTGAATACCAGGTTATGATTTCCCAAGGGAAGTCAATGTCCGTCCAGGGCAGATCCACGAAAATCATACCAATATTATAATGTTAATTTTGAATCGCTTTTCGTCCCGCCTCTTAGCAGATCGGATCTGAACCAGTTTCTGTCCTTAAAAGTTCGCAAAAACGGGGCCTGGCTGTAATATACGAATCTTATGATAAATTATGCAGAAAATATTTTTTTTCAATTTGAGTGGACGTAGGTTTAACTCCATTTAATCAGTTTTTTCATGTATAATTGACCTTCAAAGAAATACAATGAAAGTCCGTTATATCGAGTACGACTTATAGCGAGAATCTTGTTACAACGAATGATTTGCAAGTAATTGTCAAATACCTAATATTAAAGTATTATAAAGGTAAAGTATAAAGGTTATATAGAGAGTTGGAAATTAAGAAGCATTCGCTTTAAGGTAAAAAAAATCTTAAAAAATGGTAGTTTTTCCTTCTCTTTCTTCAAGAATTGACTCGTATCGTGGCACATGTTCTTCGTAAAAATTACTCCGAGGTATTTCGAACAAAGAATGGACACAGAAAATTCAAATTGCTTAACCCCTTCTTCCTATTGGGCTTCTCCCACTATACATCGGAAAACGGGAACAGAACTTGCTGTCATTTCCGAATGACGGGAAAAAATCGTGCCCAAAAACTTTCCGATTCACGGGAAAATTTTGACGAGTCCATACACCTATGAAAGTGAACAGTGATTTAATAATTGAAACTTTCAAATGTTCAGTTGGTTGATTAAATCGATTTGATGCTACGAAATTCTATGCAAAAAATATCTCAGAGAGAATTAACTGCTGGGGAGACCGAAAAAAAAAATCCGATGTCTTGACCAGCGCTCTGTTCGTAAGGTAATATTAAAACGAAACGATCTAAAAAGCGTTTTAACGCAGATAAAGTAGCAATTCTCTATAGTTTTATAACCTGAGAAAGCAAAAAATGGAAATTCGCTCGCAACGAGAAGTCCGTTATAACGACAATTTTCCTCGTGATAGCGAACTGTCATTATAATTGACTTTTACTACAATTGCTCTCTTATGCGACCAGCAAAAATAATCTCCGTGACGATGAATTTGCGCGCCCATTCTTTCAAGATCCAACTAAAAAAAAGTGATTTAAAGAATTTAGAAAACAATTGATAGTTACAAAACAATTAATAATATCATTCATATAAAGATGGAAAATGAATTGCATCACCACCGCTTTAAGCTCCTCTCGCCAAATAATTTGGCGACATTTATTCGCGGCTAATTACCCGTAATTATTCGAGTTTCGAAATTGATATGATTAGAAATCTTACGCAAGGAGTTAATTACACCAATGAAAAAAGAACACCACTTGAGTAATTTCGACGTATAAATAACTTTGCGATTTTTTTTTTTTAGTGTCTTTCTCACGGATCTCGTATTTTTACGAGAAATTAAAAATCATATCTTTGAATCAAAATGGTAATTAAGTAGCGAATCTTTTTCACTGCAAGACACACATGCTTTTAATCGTCAAGAACAATCAGGAAAGAATCAACCACACGTGTTCCATACGCCCACTGTGATCTTAATTATTATTACTCAAACTAAGATTGAGTATGTGTTACATTCATGGATGGAGAAAAGGAGAAAGAAAAAGAAAAAATAGTCACATGAGATGTATGCACAAGATTTATTCTTTTATTTTTAAACTGGAAAACAAAAAGAAGCCTTATATTTGCTAATTCAAAGGTTGGATGTGAACGACCTCCGAAGGAGTGTGAATTGCGTGTTGAAACTTTGCCAGTTTTTATCCTTTACTTTTTCTGTCTTTAGTGTCAGCCCTGACACCGTTTGATTCTTAAGCGCGACCGGCATTTTACCGGTGCTTAATTATTACTTAGCTGCTAGCTAGACATGACAAGTAAAGAAAAATAATAATTGTGAAAGGATCGTTATTGAATCAATCGGCTGTGGTTGAAAGTGAGATGAAGCCCAAAAATCCGTTAAAAAGAAAATGTCTTGTTTTTTGCGGTTTTTAAGTGGTTCTAGTGGTATAAGAAAGCACTTTTACATGGAAGAGTTTTCATTTTTAAGAATAAATATTTCCATTTTTTGTCTTGATCTTATTTTTTTTTCATAGCTGTTCTCAGGAAATTCGATATTACAGGTTGTAACGGCATCAAAGAATCCGTGCAATTTTGTTAAACTGAGGTGTTATTATGGCTAAGAGGCCCACGATCTTCACCCCCCCCCTCCTCCCCACCAGGGGTGATATCGTTCACTTTGGGAAACACTGGTCTAGGGTCTTTCATGCCCTGGGCTTCTTAGAATGAACACACTAGTGTTTCTTCTTTTCCGAAAATTTGATATTTTTCAAACTTTTGTATTTTATATCGTAACCAGTAAGTTAATGCTTAAGAATAAATCATAATTTATTAAATAATATTATATTTTTTTAATATTATATTATTTAATAAATTATGAATTTATGATTGAATAAATCATAATATTCTATTTTTACTAATATCTCATATACTGTACGTATACAAGTAAACCGATCCTTAAATGTTTGGATGTAGGTCGATTGCCCTCATGCTGAATCGTTTTTCAGAAAAAAAAATGCGTCGATTGCCCTTACTTTTCAATTTTAAAAAAGGCAGGTCGTTTGCAGCAAGTTTTTTAACGTTATTTTAATGGGTCAGGCTCATGAAGGCAGAAGAAACATTGTACTATAACCGGCATTTCACTGCATGCGATTATTTTATGTGTGCACAACTTATCAAAATAGCCTATTATTCTGTGAATTATTGAGAAATTGATTACTCGGATGGAAAAAAAAGTGAAAAATATTAAATCTATGTGTTTAAATAAGGGGGCCATTCAAGTATTACGTCAGCATCGATGGGGGTTTCCGATTTGCTGACTTTTAATGACCAGGGTTTAGATAATGCTTACGTCATCAACCACCCTTTATGAAAATATGAAATATTTTTGATGGCATCTTACCCGGTGCGCCAAAAACAAGAACAACCTTTCAATAGTTTGTGGGCACTTGAAGTAACACCCCCCCCCCCATTGATAAGTGCCCCACAGAGCCACTTTAGTGATCTCTAAATGTTTCACGGATCCAAGTGATCTGGAAATGTGTCTCCGGGCCGCTTAAGTGCTCTGGAACTGTGCCACGCATCACTCATGTGATCCGTAATTATATGCCGCGGATCACTTGAATAATCTGAGAATGTGCCGCGGGTAACTTGAGTGATGTAGAACCACACTGGGGGCAACTTAAGTGCTCATGTTAGAGAGACATGTCACTCAAGGGATCTCTAAATGCGTCACGGATCGCTTAAATGCTCTGGGATTGTACCACTGGACACTTAAGCGATCTGTAAATGTACCGCTTAGTTCATTTTTACAAAATTAGGTTTGAGGAGGGCAGGCCGCATCAGATAACCCCCAGGGCCATATTTGGTCCGCGAACCAAGGGCCTTTATGCGATTCATCATTATATGGCTTAGATCAGTGTTTCTCAACCGCCGGGCCGCGACCCGGTACCGGACCCTGACATCAGTCAAACCGGGCCGTGAGTGGTTCACCGTTTCATTTTCACCCATTTATTTCCCATTAGTGGTGTGTATGACAGGGCCTTCGACCAGCAAAAAATAAATCAACTGGGTCGTGGGCGTCCAAAGGTTGAGAACCACAGGCTTAGAGGGTGGGTCGCAATGAATTTATTAAAGATAAATTTTGAGTTCAAATAACATTAAAATTAACAGAAATTGATTATAATAAGATATAAAGGTATTTTCTTCCGAAATTTCAATTTAAAAAAAAATTATTTTTTTTGATCGTCGGGGGGGGGGGCATGAGCCCCACCTGTGTACGTCTCTGATCCCACCAATATGCGTTAGGATTCAGAGAGGCAGAGCTGATGACGAAATTTTGCTCACAAGGGGGGGGGGGGATGTCGGAGTTTTGCTGACCGGGAGGAGGGGGGTCAAAAATGGCGAAAAATGTGCTTACGTAATACTTGAACGGCCCCTAAGAAAGTAATATTCAAAGTCAAAGATAGATGACGCTACAAAACGAAACTAATTTATTTCGGTACGCGAAAAAAACTGAAACTGAAACTGACATAAAACGGAATAAAATTTGCACGTCACAAAAAAAACACTTACTAACCGATATTTCACTGGAACGCATTTCTCCATGATTGAGCTCGATTTCAATAAACTTTAATAAAATAGTAACTTAAAACATAAATTTGTCCAAAAAAAGCTATAAACTGTAATATGCATCAATTCGGAAATCAACGTCTCAAGTCAACAGCAGAGGGCGCCAACAAAAATGTTTTTCTGTCAATACACATTTTGATTGCTCTTTTCCAATTCCTTAATCAAAGTGAGCATAAATTTTTACATATGATAACTAGTTACTTTAATAAATGTTTTAAAGTTTGAAACCCTCCCCATCCTACAATGATGAATATCAGAATGAGGGTAATCGACTCGTTACGGGATCGCGTTGAAAAAATTCAAATCCTTCCATTATAACCCATTCAGACCCTGGTGATACAAATGTGTGAGTTGTTTTCTTTTTTTCACTGCAGAATTTTTTCTTTTGACCTCAGGAAGTTAAGCCCTGACTTGAAGGATTCCGTAAGTTTTGAGTTAGAAATATGATGATTATGAACTTTGGGGGCTTCGATCACATGGCAGCACTTGAAGTTGAATTTTCAGAAGGTTTTTATAAAATGGCTTCCAGGAGAAAGTGTCTCTGAAAAAACTGTGGTTTATTACATGAAATTCAGTTATAAAATTCTGAAGAAAATTGTATGTAAAGATGTATGTACCTTGTATCATCTTGGCTGAAAAAATTCGAATAAATTTAGTTATTTCTTCACAAAAAATAAAATTAATGAAGTAAAACACATTTTATGAAAAATAATAAAAATTTAAGCCATGTATGCAAAACCCATTTCCCGCGGATCAAGCGTGGCCCGCCACTTTGAACCTAATTTAGTAGAAATGAACTAAGCGGCACATTCACAGAACGTTCAAGTGACTGTGGCACAATTCCAGAGCTTTCAAGCGGCCTGTGGCTCATTTTAAGATCACTCAAGTAGGCCGGCCCATGGCACATTCACACATCACTTAAATGAGCCGCGATACAGTTCCAGAACACTTAAGCGGTCTGTGGCACATTCGGAGATTTCTTGAGTGGCATGTGGCACAGTTTTAGAGCACTTAAGCAGCCCCCAGTGCAGTTCTACATCACTCTTACCCGCGGTACATTCCCAGATTACTCAAGTAATCCGCGGCATAATCACGGATCACTTGTGTTACGCGCGGCACAGGTCCAGAGTACTTAAGTGGCCCGCGACACATTTCTAGAGTGCTTGAGCGGCACGGACACATTTACAGATCACTTGAAGTATCCGCGGAATATATATAGATCACTAAAGTAGCTCTGTAGAGGACTTAATCAATAGGGAGAATGTAAGTTCAGGTGCGCACAAACTAGTGAAAGGTTTTTCTCATTTTTAGAACACTGAGTAAGATGCCATTAAGAATATTTCATATTGTTAAAAAAAAGGTGGTTGATGACGTAAGCGTCATTCAAACCCCTCCTCCTTTATCATCAAAAGTCAGCAAACCCGAAACCCCACCATCGATGCCGACGTAATACTTGAATGACCCCTTAAGGGCAATCGACCGAGCCCCGTTATGCCGTCCTTCCTTTAATTTGTATCTTTTTTTCCTCTTAACGTAATAATTTCAAACGGTTTTTTTTTTTTTTAAACTTGTTTTCCTTGATCTTGAAAATTAGTTAATTGCATTTATAGTTGAGTTGTTATGTGTGTTATTTTCAGCTTATACGTCATCTTGGTGACGTCTTCACAAAGAAAAACAAATTTCTTCTCTTTCCTTGTTTTCTTTTTTCTCTCGAGAATCACGTGCATAGAGTTTTTTTCTTAAACATCTGAGATTTTTTCAGTTTTTGTGTTTGATAAGGTTTTTTTTTTTCATACACACATAGTGTTTATAAATTAAGAGACAGGTTTTTAAAGAGGAAGGAAAGTTTCTGGAAAGATATGCAGAGAGAAAATTTAGTATACATAGTCGGTCAAATAAAAATTAACATGCAAAAGATATAGGACTAAATGAGTAATACAGAGAATGACCATATGACCCGTATTTCACAATACATTTTGGCAAATTTTTCATACATTTTCACCGTGACTGAAAAATTTTCTCATTTATAGCAGCTATTTTTTTGTGACGATATATATCCCGTATCTTTCTTCATGAAATATGATCAGCTTTTTGGTCAGCAATCAAAGCATTCCGTTTTTGGGTCTTCGGCGAGATTAAAGGAAAACGTTCAGGGCATATTCGGAATTCTGTGCTTGTCAGATTTCTGCGGAATATACAGGGTGGTTCAAAAGTCAGGAAACATAAAAAAAATTTCTGTTTCAGCAAATAATTCACACATGACAAAGAAATGAGTATTGACATGTATGAAATGACACGTAGGTCTTTTTATAATTTGAAAAAAAAATTTCAATTTTATGTACCAGATGGTTCCACGCTTGCAATGGCGTTATAAGTGAGTGCAAGTTCACATCAGTTGGGCATTCGAGAATTCCGGCAGCTCTACATATGAGTACAGTGAAGCTATATGTCTTCAAGAGAAGTATGGTGATTGTTTACCTCAATACTGTAGATTGTTAAGGAATAAACATGATATTTTTGTCGTGAATACGAAAAAATGGGTCGTTGCCAATTATCACTACTACTAGGCCTACTTAACGCCAAAGTTATAACCGTTCATGCATCTCTTAAACATTCCACTGAGGAATATCTAACGATTCGGTTCATGCCGGAACAAGTTGTAGGTATGGATATATACGAGGCCCTAACGCACTCACTGTTTTCATAATTATTCTTGTTTCGTGTTGCACTGGTGCTTGCTACCAGCTATCTTTCGATATTTCTAAGGGAAAATATAAAATGCCGAAGTTTTCATGTTATATGAGTACTCTCCGAGACCGTCCATCCCTTTGGAAAAGAGCGCAAACCATCCCAAGATGGTCTCTCTGGGCGGTCAGCGGTCATGTCTGTCTGTCTGTTATATGAGTATTGTGTTGGAGGGCTGCCTGCTCTCTGTGGAGAGACTTTTTCCAAATGGAAGACCGGCTCACGTTCGCACCTCCAAAAGTTAGAAAACCTCAGAAAAGCTACAAGCTGCTGCAAGTCTATTATTTGGATGCGTATGAATAATATCTAGTAGCTACATTTTTTGCACACACACAACTTATATAAGTAGGGTAAGATCTTCAAAAGAAATACTCTGATAAGACTAACCAGATGATGAATATATCCTAAAAAAGCCCTATTTGCAAGTACGGTGACCATACACCCAGTTTGTTTGAACGAAACGTATGGTAAATAGGTATTGCTAAAACGGGACAACTCACTTTTTCTTTCCTACAAATTGATTACAAAATGCCCTAAATTCCAAAACGGGACTTCCTCCTACTTCATTTAAGCTTTTTATAGAGCCATTGTGAGGCATTAGAATAAAACTGTCCAATGTTTATCGCCAATTACAATATTTTTTAATGTACAAAATACGTTTCATAGATCTTTCGAGACAGTCTCTCGAAAAAAAAAAAGGAATTTGAATCTGGTCAACTGAAAGAAACTGATCAAGAACTGAAGGGAAGTGTTTTTTTTCCCCGTCATATTTTAACCTTTACTACAATAAGTCCATTGCAAAAACAGCTCCACACGTATATGGATCCCAGCGAATACGCTATGGACTGATTACGAATTACGACATTAAGTATGGAAATGTTTCTCAACAAGGGAGGGGGAGAGAACGCTTCTCTCTTCTAGCCTTCTACATAATCTTGGCCGGGAAGAGTTCATGAACATAACTTACGGGGCAAAAAATAAGTTTCGTTAAACCGTAGCTTCACAATGCGCAAAAAAAACTTTCCACTGAATAAAATTGATAACATTATCTGAGAGAAGTCACGATAACCAAAAACAAGTTTTTCACACGTTATGATATTGGCCGGTTCCTTGCAAAAGTGATAATAATAAGCAAAGATTACATTATCAATGATTCTAATAAGCAGCGTCGACTGTACATTAAACTCCCGGTAGATTGTTAACTTGAATACGGAAAGGTACGGGGACATGATATCGTCAATTACCACCAAAAGTTGCCAATCGTCTTCCAAATTACTAATTAAATTGCTAAAATTGCCAATTAGCAGGTAATGCATGGCTATTGCAGCTCTACAGTCACTTGAAATGTATTTTTCGAAAAACAACCTTTGAACACACAACTACTGTTTGTGAGATCAATATTTATAGCATAATTATGATAATAATTTATGAGTAAATACTATAATTTATAATTCATGAAAATCACCTTCCTCTTCGATTTCAGCCTCTATTATGAATTGAAATGGGCTTAATTGAGGAAAAATAAGACATTTTCATGAAAAAGTCGGAGTGCCAAAAAAAACCGGCTATGTGTGTGTGTACTGTACACGCAATGCCGTCTAAAGAGGACTATAAAACAACCCCCCCCCCGGGCAAAGTGATTTTTCTGAGGTCCCTAACTGGATAGAAATATACGCCTAACAATTTACATACTTACTCCCAAAAAATCGAAATCACAGATCTCATTACGAGCCGCTGTGGTGATCAAGTGGTCGTTGTGACAGACTCGCGTCGCGAGGTCCCGGGTTCGAATCCCACCGTCGTCACAGCGGTGATCGGCTGAAGTTTGTTTTCTGTGGTTCCCAACTTCAAGACGCGAATGCGAGCCTACCTCCCCCTTTAAAAAGTCTGGCCACAGAGAGCAACAGACCTACAAACAGTACAAATGTAATTCAATCATAACAAATCACTCACTTCACTTCTGAAATATAGATGGCGGCACTTAAAAATCAAACACAACACTACATACGCACTCAGACTGTTAGGTACAGTTACACTTCCGGCACAACTCACTAGGTGGTAAATCGCTCATAGATCGTGATAGACCTGAGTTGTGCTCGGTTTGAAAAAAAGAAATATCTGATTATGATCGATGCTCGCCCAATGTGCCCAAGAGACAAGGCAGCAATGAGTACACTTTACTCTATTCACGAGGAGCATTTCTCTGAAAATTCGGTTTTTATATACGGGAATAGTGCTATCTGGTGAGCTTGATTGCAACATTTTACTTCCAAGGGGGAAAAAAGGCTTTATATCAGGGCTTGACGAATTCCATGTGTTAGGTCGCAACCATTAATTCGATATTAGATCCTCAAATTTTCTGCATGTGATTACTTTACTGGAGTCCATGAATGTCACAAAATTTTCTGATTTTATTACAGTGTGTTTTTTTTAATATTAGAAAAGGATAAAAAATGTCCCGGAACAATAAAGAAAAACATTATTCAGAACTGTTTTTCTGTATATTGAAATCACCCTTGGCTTCTAAAAAAGTTGGCTGGTGCCTAAATTTTTTTCCGATTTGTCACGTTCTCCTTGGAATCATGCATGTCGGGTCCGTGATTATTTCGTTTCCACATCTGTCTATCACTTATTGAACTGTGGCTTGTTTAAAAATGTTTCCTCTGAATTTAGGATCACCCTGTATGTATCCCTTCATCCTAATCTAAATGGTATGGTACCATGCTTCTTAAATGATTATCCATCTGATCTTCAGTGAGCTGATTGATCCATTCTGTTTATTTTTCCGCTCTCCAGTGCATCATTAACACAGGCTACACATAATCTGATGTTGAAACATGCGGAACAAAGTTTATCTGATGTGTCCCCACACTCCCGGCATTTATCATCATTCCAGAAATCTCTCGATGCCATTCGATTCTAAATATTTACGTTAATTCCAACTAATTAGTTTTCATCTTTCTGATGGGTATGTCGCTGCTGTCAGTTGATTCGGACTTGTCTCGGTCAAATTACTCAGATTTTGAATGTGCCCCTTAATTAACTGATATCAATGTAGTGGTAGTTCCTATTCCAAGGCATATGCTTTTCAACTAAATACAGTCGAACTTGGTTAATTGGAAGTCTAAAGCCAGAAGAAAGTTCGAAATATCCAAAATTCAAATTCCCGGTTAATCTATCCTGGATCTATAAAATGACTACAAATCGTAACTTAATCATCAAAATTCACATAGGATGATAATTATTAATTATTAAAATTTCATCATCAGTTATGAAACTGTTTCCCGAATTTTAATAATTTATAATTACAATAATTGATGTTAGCTACTTACACCACTCCACTGTTCTGGAATCAGCATCACTGCAGAATTTCTTGACCGTGTTCAAAGCCGGATTTACGGAAATAGTGTCTTTGCATTTTTTTTTTTTTTTTTTGCATATTTTTACGTGATGAAGCATATTTTCAAAATTTCAAGGGTGCATGTGTGGTGTAGCAGTAGTAGGTAGGGCCTCCAACAAATGGCTCGGGGATCCATGATGTTCTTAAGTCAGCCACCTCGTTGGGCAATTTGCCTGTTGTGGCGTTGTATTTGTATTTGTATACTGCTAACTAATGACGATAAAAAAAAGATTCCGATTTTAAATGGTACACTTTGATCTATAGGTAGAAAAGCATAATCAGTATTAAGTGGTACACAGTCTCGATGCATTCCAGTTAAACAATGTTAAAATGGGCATTAAATTATCAACAAGAAAAAAAGAGTAGAGAGAAAAACAGACTTTTTTCAAACTTTTATTAGTCTGTAAAAACTTGTTTAACAACTCGATCGAGAAAGGCAAAGTCTGGCTTCTTGTGGAATTTTTCCAAACTAAATTTACTCACACACAAAAATCATGTTTTTTTTCCTCTCCAACTTAGAATTATCCAAAAGAATTCGAAGAAAGTTCGAGTTAAACAAGAAATTTTAACATTAAATTAGGTAGAAAACTCAAAGGGAGCTCGTAAAAGTTCAAATTATTCAAAATTCGAATTAACCAAGTTCCACTGCGTTTCTTCCTTGTTTTCGAATTGGCAATTGACATTGGCGTTCGCAAAGGGGGGGGGGGGGTTTCGGGGTTCTAACCCCCGCCCCCAAGCCAAGTGTTATTTTGCAGGAACAAAAAGTAAAACACCCCCTCAGAAGGAAAAATATATAAAAAACCTCGAGAAAATTCTGATTGCCAAAGAGTTGATGTTAAAGATACAAAAATACTCGCTTATAGCGAGTTATTTATGAATAAAAATCAGAACACATTCGCTATAACGGCAATGGAAATTCTCGAAAAAGCATGTTTTCATTTCGTTTACTTTAAGAATTATATATTAAATGGATACTGGAAAGAGAGTGGCATTTTTTTAAAGCTCATCACCCTATTTATCTAATCTATTCATAGGTGTTTATAAACGGGGAATATCAGTTCCGCCCCATAAGACCCCATGCTATATCTTGTTATCTATATAGGAGATGAAAAAAACATATTTTATTCGTAGGTGTTCGCACAGGTGATGCACGACTTCTGGTTTTGACATCGTTGTAATTTCCCTTGAAAAAATACTCCCTTCCTGCTTTTTTGGAATCTTCCACAAATGGACACTGGGCAAACAGGTCTCTCATTTTCTCGGCTTAAATGCTATTCGACATTTTTATTTTGCATTTTAATACTCCAGTTGCAGAAACTGTTGCATTCCACAAAGTGCAAAATTCTGTAATAAAATCAATATTGTGTATGCACGAACAGTTAATTATAGATGGATATTTCATCAAAAACAGTCCAAAATAAAAGGGGGAAAAAAATTTAAATTTATCTAGTTTGTTTCTTTCCCCTCCTCCTATATGTTTCTATTCTGCGAAAAACTGAAATTCTTTTACAATGAGAAGTCCGTTATAACGATAATTTTCTCTGATTGTGAAGTGTCGTTATAACGTACTTTCACTGTATTACGCCAATTAATAATGTAAAAATTTTGTCGAGATATTCTCAATCTCGGACAGAGATATTCTCTAACGGACATTCCCCGTTAGCGGAAACCTCCCGTTAACTGGCACTTTTCTGATCTCCGGTCCCGTAGAATAGGGCTTTAATGTATTACACTCCCCGTTAGCGGACAGTAAAATCAGGCAAATACTAATTTTTTTCCAAATTCTAATTTGTGAATTTTTGTTCATAAATCGGGAATTTATCATACTCAACGGTGATTATGTATAATCCCAAGCTCGTATTGGTAAATATGATAATCCGTCAATTAATTACTTGATTAAATGAACGTAATTATGATCCAGGATACCGATTACGAATGGTAAGGTTGGGTTTTGTTTGGCCATGTTGATACATGTGAAGAAAGCCAACATAACTAACTGATAATGCTGTTATGAACGTTTATTTCTTCTTCACACTTATGTCAATTTAATTTTCATTGCATAATACGTGTAGTGCACGCATCATGTACGGGAAAAAATAATTGATTGTTTTAATGAAGAGACAAGAGTAAGGTTATAAATTTTTCTATATTCATCACACTTTCCAACTTATTTGGGAATTATGCATAATCGCCGGTAAAAGTGATAAATGTAGTGAAATTCAGTGACACTTTCTTTATTGAGACAATTGATGATTAAGCATAACCACCGGTGTATCATTTTTACACAAAGTAACGTGTAGGAACCAATTGCGACCGAAGTCAGACGTCGTATAAATGTGAAAGTCGTATAAACGAGGTTCTACTTTGCATCGTACCTTTCCAATAGAGGACACGCTTCGTTAGCGAACGAAAGTTTTGGTCCCGTGGGTGTCCGTTATCGAGAGGTTCTACTGTATAAATGGGTTAAATATTTACATAGTACACGGTGTTTCAAAAAGAATCGTCCGATTTAAAAAAATCGTAACTATTCAGCATTTAATCCGTTTTGATCGAATAATGTATAAATAGAAAGAGGGAAATCTCGAGTTTCACGCAGTTGCCGACAGGTGGCACTAATGCTATTCCTTCGGCCGCCACTTCAGTGTTTGTCAAGATGGCGACTGCACAACAGAAATCGTTTTGTGTTCTATGCTTCGCGAAGTGTGAGTCCGTAACAATTGTTCATCGTGCTTTTCGTCAACAATACCCTGGTGTTGAACTTCCTACCGCTCAGAGCATTAGGCGGTGGTATATACAATTCCGAGACACGGGTTGTATGTATAAAGGGAAATCCCCTGGCTGTTCCCCCATGTCAGACGAAAATGTGGAGCGCATCCTACAGAGTTTCGCACGTAATCCACAGAAATCCACTCGCAGTGAATGCAAACATGCTCGCAAAAGATCGGGACAAATTTGACTACCGTATAGACATTTGCCGTGCATCCCAAGGTGGGGGCATATTGAGCACCTTTAATTTGATTTGTAAAAAAAACTTTATGATTAGCCATGTAATATACAATTAATCTTAAGTGTCTATGTGTGTTCAATATTTTTCGTAATATACGCATTTCAAATCGGGTGATTCTTTTTGATACACCCTGTATTTCAAGCTCCATTTCATTGAAAACACGCGACGAAACAATACATTTTTATTAAAATGGCAGGACGGTCAAAAAAAACAAAAAATTAGAAAGTGTATTCCAGATAAATATAGGACGTACATTACAAAACTTCAATTACGCGTGTGGCATTTACTAGTAATTATTATCCCCATACAAAAAACTTGTACAGAGCATGTCAAAGTACTCTTTGCTGGAACACTGTTGGTATTTATTACCTAATTTCCGAACGCGACAACAGTTTTTTTTTCCCCTTCTGAGGTATGTGCGTGTTCTTAACCCGATTCAATTATAAAAGGTCAAATCACCTCCTGGCGAGTGGCCAAATGTATTAGTGACCTCTTTTTATGGGTCTCATATGGCGTCCGAAGTAAACTCGAGTTAGCGGTCAAGAGCTAAAAAATGATAATCCTGCTTGAACTCAATCAATCTCTCTCTCTCTCTCTCTTTTTGCTAATCTCTTCCGATCTGATCATTTTAAACGATAACCTTCTGTACAATTTTTTTTAAAGTTGATAGAAAAATTCCTGAATCTGAATTTATTTATTTTTTTATTTTTATTTTTTTATAAATATCAAAAAATAGGACTATAAGTATATAAATATTCAGCAAATTGTGCTATTTCTTGCGAAGAATCACGAGCACGTTTGAACTTGCGCTGAAGGGAACTTTGCTCGTGTTGATTTCGATTGATTTTTTTTACAAATATATATTCTTTATCTCTTTATGGGAGTGGCGAGTTAAATCTTGAATGTTTCAAATACAGTCCACGCCGTTTAATGTGATTATGTCGGGACTTGGCATTTCTGATAACAATAACCAAATGATTTCTATATCCGAAAAAGTCCCGTTTGCAAGTACGGTGACCATACATGCCGTTTGGTTGAAGGGAACGTATGGTAAACAGGTATTTTAAAACGGGACTTCCCCCCCCCCCCCACATTGAGCTAGAATCCTGCAATTTTGCAATTTTTTTTCAGCCATTGTGAGAGTGAACGAAACTGTTTAATGTGCAGTGTGATTATAATGAAAGTTCCCATACTCTGAGTAGTTTTTTCTCAAAAACTGCTCACCTGAATACAACCAAATTTTCAGGATATCTTGATGAGAATACGATGGAGAGATTTTATGCAATAAATAAAATAGTTCAAATTTTTTTTCCACTAGGTGAAAAAGTGTCACTTGTTAAATGTATTTTCTTTTTTTCCATGGTCCATACAGCTCACAAACCAAGTTTCAATGGAATTCGTCCACCAAAACGGACTCTAGATAGTTCTGAGTAGTTTCAGTATACTGATGTGCCATGGGAAAAAGAAGCACACATTAAAGAAAGTGCCACGTTTTCACCTGGTGGAAAAAAATTTAACTGCTTTTTTATTGCATAAATCTCTTCCCGTGTTTTCATCAAGATATCCTGAAAATTTGGTTGTATTCGGATGAGTAGTTTTTGAGAAACACTACTCACACACACACAGAGTATGGGACCTTTAATTGTAATCACCCTGTACGTCACGAATTATAATATATATATATATTTTTTTAAATGTACAATGCGTTTCACGGGTCCCTTCAAAAAGTCTCTCGAAAAAAGAAATTTGAATTTGATCGAGAACTTGAAAAAAAGTTTTTTTTGTCATAAATTTGTTTCTTCACTATAGAAAGGCCATTACAAAAGCATCGCCGCAAAACATAGACCACAACGAATACTACGGACTGATAACGACATTAAGTACCGAAATATTTGTCAACAAGGTAAGGAGGAGAGAACACCCACAAACCTCCCACATACAGTAGTCTTGCAGCCTGATAACGATAACTTACAAAGAAAAAATTAAGTTTGATTAAACCTTAGCTTCACAATGCGCACAATATAAAAACTTTCAAAGAAAAAAAAATATCCGATGTGTCCGGATAACAAAAAACGAATTTTTTTCTCATGTTATGGCATTGGTCTGGTCCGTTCTTTGCAAAAGTGATAACAATGCCCGAATGGTAACATTATTCGTAATTCTATTAAGCGGCGTCGACTGTAGTTTTTTTTATATAACAAAATTAAAATTCAAGTTATCCCTTTTTACAGAAACTGAAAACACATATCATTAAGAATTATCCTAGTTTTTACATGATGATATAATTTTAAAGGAATCTCCAAATGTTTCCAAATAAATTCATTTAAATTTAAAAAAAAAATTTAACTCTTTTTTTTTTCTTCTTCTATTTCCTCCAAAAAATATTGGAAGCATACGAATGACTATTAGGCCAGGCTTGACACGAGTGAAGCCCTGGGCTTTAACCAATGGTTCTTGGAACGTTGACATAATTGTAACAAATCGTTCACAAAAAATTTCGTGTTGTTCTCAGACGTTCAAAATCTCACGCTTCGGTTTCTAAAGTTCCCACTGCTCCGGTAGCTGGGATTTGTCAAGCTCTGTCCTATACAGGGTGATTGAGAACTCATGGACAAAATTTTAAAGAGTTATAAAACACATCTAAGCAAGCAGTTTTCGTCGTACGATGCGTATTCGTAACGCAACCGGCGAATCGATAGACGGCGCTGTTGTTGGACGCAGAAGGCGTTGGTTTTGCCACTTATTTTGATTTATTTTCTATCGTGGATTGCAGAATAATAGAGAGACGTGCATGCATTTCCTATATGGTGCTGTAGACTGGAACTCTATGGAAGCCCAAAGGCTTTGGAGCCCAAATCTACTGAGAGCGTTTTCCGACAAGACGCATGCCAGACTGAAAACCTTTTGAGGGATTTCACCGGTTTCTGTGCGAAACGGGTCCTTCTGTCTGAGGCATGCAAGATAGAGAGAATGCCAGGAGTGTGAGGACGCCACAAGAAGCCATTTCACGCGGACACCATTGCAATCCCTCAAAGGTTTTTCGTTATGGCACCCATCTTGTCGGAAAACACTCCCAGTACAGTCTTTGGGTTCCCAGAAAGCTCCAGTGCACAGCACCATGCATGAAATGCATGTTCTCCTCAGGGCCGTCTTAAAAGCATAATGGGGCCCCTGGGCCAAGTGATTTTTCTGAGACCCTTCCTAGTAAATATACACGCGTACTCTCGAAAATGTCAACAAGATCTCATGTTTGTGTGGTCCTTTGCTTTTGAGGCTCCCGGGTCATGCCCGGGTGAGCCTATGCGTTAACACGGCGCAGGTCCGCCTTTCTATCCCTTCTTCAATCCACGACAGAGAAGAAGGTGAGTGGAAAAACCAACTCCTATTGTCCAATGACAGCACCGTCTAGTGGTTCGCCGCTTGCGTTACGGCCATGCATTGTGCGACAAAACGTATTTGTTTAGATGCGTTTTGTCACTCCTTAAACCTTTGCCCGTGAGTTCTGAACCACCCTGTATAACATAAAAATACATATTTTATTGTGTTTTAATTCAAAGCTCATGAACCCCTGGTATAGTGTGTAAGGCTTTTTGTGTTTGGGAATTTGATTAAATCCCTTTTTTTAATTTCATAGGATAGATGCGCTGTGTCTATCGGATTGATTTAAGCTACATTTTTTGGGGTATATATATGGCATTTTTTTATACACTGGTGTAAGAAATTAAGAGAATTTGCAGACTTGGTCGATTATCTATAGAACTACTGTACCGATTTTAATGAAATTTGATATGTACATACATTGATACAATACAAAACAAATAACCATTCAATAATTGTAATACACACGCATGATCGTGCGTAACACTCGTTGGAGTCGGAAGGTATGAAACAGCGGTTGCAGAATAAACAAAAAAATGGGTTAATAGATGGGTTAATAGGGGCTATGGTCCCCTCTTACAGATATACAGGTCTCGCAGCGTGATTTCATACTTGAAATAAGGCAGTTTATCATTTCCTGTGGCAATTGGTCCCACTCGTTCAGCAACGCTGTTTTCATTCCCTGGATGGTTCCCGGAGGGGGGGGGGGTTGCGAGTTGCAATTTCCCTCCCCAGAGCGCCCCAGACATGCTCTATAGGGTTAAGGTCTGCAGATCTAGCTGGCCAATCCATCCGGCGAATATCCTCACTCTCTAGAAAATCGTTGAGCAGAAGAGCTCTATGTGGCCTCGCGTTATCGTTCATTAAAATGAACTCAGGGCCAACTGCACCCCTGAAACGGCGAACATTGGGCTCCAAGACCTCGGAGAGGTGTGCGGCCATCCAACATGATGCCTGCCCAGACCATTAAACCTCCTCCGCCATAATGGTCGATTTCGGGGACATTGGAGGGTAGGTAGCGGGTCTCTGGTTCTCTCCATATGAACGTACGGCGAGAATCGGTGCTTAGGCTGAACCGGGACTCATCAGTGAAGAGAACGGTCGCCCATTGATCTTCCAATCTCTATGCTCTCTGCACCATGATAAATGGATTCTCCTGTCCCTGGAAGTGAGCGGGACGCAAACAGCAGGTCTTCTTGCAAACAACCCTCTCTCATGAAGTCTTTTGGAAACAGTCACCCTTGATACACGGGTTCCTGTGGCTTGAATGGCTGCATACAAGTCACGAGAGAGCTGAGAAGCTGTAGCACTCCTGTTACGCCTCGCTGTAATCGACAAATGGCGATCTTCTCTGGCCGTCGTGGCTCTTGGACGACCTTGCCCAGGCTTTCTCTCGATGGATCCGGTATCCTGGAACTGTTTCCATAAGTTACACACGACGCTGGCCGTTAAATTGAACTCTCTACAAATCTGGACTTGAGATTAGCCTGCTTCTAGCCTCCCAACAATTCGCCACCTCATTCCATCATCTAAACGTTGGTGGTTACTCATTTTTACTGTTACAATTTGAAATTAACCGATTGCTGCAAAATAACACCAAGAAATTCACCGAGGTGTGCTAGCGAACGAAATTCGTCTTAACCTACGCCAAAGCGCTTGCGCCTCTTCAAGCGCTTTGACCTACGCGCGCTTATAAAGCCGGTTTCTCTACTGGCTCCGCCTACACACACGTGTACGCTTACGTATTTGACGTACAAGATTTGCATTTTTGTCTAGAAGCAGTGGTTTTACATTCAGTTCAGTTCTTTTCATGAAATTCGATACAATATGCAAATTCTCTTAATTTATTTCACCATTGTATGTGGTTCAATGACTTTCAGAAGACTTTTGTCACCATCACCATGTTGACAGGGTTGGAATCTCATACTTGATTGGTTTTTGGGGATTTTTTCTTTCTTACAACCATTTCGAAAAGAAGAAAAGAAATTCTCAAGTGTGTTTCTAAAAATTATTAGAAGCACCAGGAGTATTATGATACCTTGTCTTTCATTTATGTTTTTCGAGAATTATATTGGAAACCCCTCTCTTCAAGCATGTGTTTCTTTTATGGTGATTCGGAGAAGGGTGTGTATTTCGGTCATGCACCAGTCGTAAAATTTTGTTTTCTTCTCATCCCCCCGATCACTGAATATATATATATATCCAGCTCAGCCAAGGGCAGCTTATGCTATAGCGTTAGTTGGAAAGCGTTTTTCGTGAACAAAATGAGCAAACATGACACCAACGAAAGTCGGCGCAGAAAATGATACTTTCTACCCTTAGGTCGTTATTGGGCAAGTTTGTGGTGATTCATTCGAGTCATTCGCTCAACCAACCGAGACCTCAACGACCCATTAAGGAAACATGTTTGCATGCTTCGCTAAATTGGCTATTTAATTTATCTAAGCCAAACTGATGCTCGTGCTTTTGTGTATTCGATGTTATTGACGCAGCTTTGACGATGAAACAGAAAACAAATAAATAATACATACGGGGGATGAAGACGCTTGAAACGTTTTGAATACAGTAATATCCTGAAATTACGCCATAGATGGGATTGACAATAACAGCGTTAGTCGGGGTATGATTTTTGTATGCAAATACATATAAATATTTGTTAATTGGGACCAAAATTTAGGAAAAGTACTTTTTAAGTGCCCTTTTTCCTTCTTACTATCGGTGTACCACTATGGTACTTTCCTATGACTTCATAAAATTCAACCCGCATTATGATTCAGTCCTCTCTAGTAAAAAAGATTGTATTCGCTATGATCTATACAAATGAAAGTCACGTGTTAAACGTTTTGAATGTTTTGACAATACGTACCTTGGTCCGTAGAAAGAAACGAGCTGCTCGTGTTGGGAGGCAAGAAAGCAACATTCATCCATGGGGTGAAATTGATTAAGAGTTGAATTTATCCATTAATGAGCATTAAAATCAACGAACTTTTTTTTTTTTAAGATTGGCAATACTGTTTGTTTTTCTGGTATGAAAGTGTAACCCCCCACCCCCCCTCCCCGTGTAAAAATTGAAGATATCAATATGAACCTTGGGATTCCATTTCTAAATAGAATTTTATTTTCATTGCAAAGTTTTCATCTTTACATACTTTAGCCTATCAAAAATCAGTACAATTTCATTACATATAATGTTCTCATCAAATAAAACAATTTGGAAATTATCAAATTGATTTGACTTCATAATTTCTATTATTAAGTGGTATTTTAAACTTATAATGTGAAGGAATAATTTATTAAATTAACATTTTTTTTACGGTAAACGTATTACTTCTGGACGGAATGAAATTTTTTTTTTTGGGGGGGGGGCAATGGTTTTAAAACAATGAAAAGCATATGAAAACACTAATGGCAAGTGACCAAACGGAAATGAGAATTCTGCCAGTGAGTATGAAATATGACCAGTTAGAGCGGGAAAATGAGTTGATACTTTCAGACCCTGAAAACTCATGAGTGGAAGAATTATAAAAATTTAAATTTTTATATGAAACCCCTAATGTTAAAAAAAAAATCCATTGTGAAAATCGGTATTCCCCTATTTCACTGAAAGAAATTTACCCCGTATCCATTTAAAGGACTTTCCACTTAGATATCGTAGACTGAAATTCTTGATTTTTGCCATTTCTTTCATTTGCTTGAACAACTAAGTTTGAAAAAATTTGTGTAGATTATCGTAAAAAAATGAACAAAAATCATGCATTTTGATCTTCGATGTCTCAAAGTATATCAACGAATTGTTCTTCAAATGACAAGTTAATTCTTTTTTCCGATATAATACAGAAAGGCTCAGATTTTAGTACATCAGTGAAGTCACTGACACAGTCAAACGCATTAAAAAAATGTAACTTATGCATACCTCGGTACAATTTTACTCGGTAAGAACCATTGTGTTTTAACAGCTTAGGATCCACGGACCCAGATGGGTTAACAGTAGAGTGGCCTAATTGACACAATTGTAACCCAATCTGACGAATCACATGTCTAATTTTTATGTCAGATTGAAGTTCTACTGTATTTGTTTTTGTGCCAGTAGCATGAGTAAATTGATTTGACTGGATAATGAAATCAAATCTGGATAGCATTCAAACCAAGTCTCAGTGTTGGCCTATCTTATAAAAATACAAATACAACGCCACAACAGGCAAAATGCCCAACGAGGTGGCTGAGAAAAAGATGCCCATAACAAATATGGATGCCATATATTTCAAAAATACAGCAACCCAATTAAAAACACAATCAAAAATTATAAACAATATATACACATGATAAAATATTATACAATGCCCATAAAGAATACTTATGGTTATCTTATTCTAAGTATCGATAGCTTTTCGATTTACCCCAACATGTTTATCATATTTCTTTTTAAACG
The DNA here is from genome assembly GCF_987345545.1 of Pholcus phalangioides. Lineage (NCBI taxonomy): Eukaryota > Metazoa > Arthropoda > Arachnida > Araneae > Pholcidae > Pholcus > Pholcus phalangioides. Next base: position 480,950 of record NW_028301606.1, read on the forward strand.
TGTCAATTGTGTTACTATTAAAAAAAAAGTGTTACAATTAAAAAATGTTACAATTATAAATGCAATTGAAAAAAAGTCAAATTTCAGTTCAAATTTTTTTTAAGTGAATCGAAAGATTGTACTACCACTGCTTAACCATACATACATCTTGTATAAACATTGGGGAATTTCTAACGAATTAGTTACAAGCAGGAAAAAACGCGTGTTGTTTGTGTGCGCGTGCACTTGGCCCTAACGTATTTATGTTGTCTGAGATGAGATAATTTTATTTAATCAGTAAAAACACTGACAGAAAACATTTTGGGGCTAAGCCAGCTTGTCAGCCCCGGAAAATAATAATGGTTACACGTGTTTCTCAGTACAAATATCAACGAGAGGGGGGAAGAAAAGAGAAAAAAGAAATCCACGCGTATGTTATAATAAAGAATTGAGTGGCAACAGGTATGGAGTTGATAGATTTTAAAAAAAAAATCAGCATTTAGCGGCGACGTTGCGAGATGAAAGAACATTACAATATCAAATAAATAATTTATGAGTTATGCTTATTTTCTGTTATATTGGTGCTGCCATCTGCCTTCCGTATTTTGAAATGAAGAGGAAAATTACTTGAATTTTTCATTTTATGTAAGTACTGTTTTGAAAGTCTGTCTACTTTTTTAAATAGGAGATCGAGTTTGTAACATAAATTGCTTACATAAAGCTCGGTCCGGTCCGAATTGAAGAGATTGTCTGATTCTTTAATAAATTACCTCTGGGCCGTCTTAATACATGGGACCGCCAGGCACTGCCGTGTGGGCCTTCTCGGGTGCATAGGGTCACTTCACTATAATGAAATCGGGTGTTATATGATAATTAGCAGATACCGCTCAAGCAAATGCCTCATTTGTCCACGCGGAAATCTGAGCGATTGACAAGGGCCACGTAATTTTAGTGCCCCTCCGGAGGTTGATATATCGTTTCTGGGCTACAAAAAATTTTGCCGCCACATTCACCCATTCTAGTCAAGTTTTCTTGACTACTCATTTCTCAAATTAGTTCGTAAATATGCCGCTGTATCTGAGTCACTCTTTTGGTCGTTCACATGCTTTCACACCCTCTAGTCCCCACTATTTTCGTTCCTCGCTCACTTTTTATTCCCTCACAGACTTGCACACTGTTTTGTTCACTCACATGATTGCACACTATCTAGGTCGGGGGTTCCCAACGTAAAACTTCATGGAACTCTTGATAGTTATGAGACTATTCCGCGGAACCCTCGATGATAAAGTTTGTTAGGAACTCAGATAAATTTTTTAATATTTATCAAAAAAAGTGTGTTTTTACTGCCGTCTCAACAGCATCTCAACTGCAGGGCAAAATCAAAAAGAGGATTTATAGTCACCATCTCAATATCATCACCATTGTTATTAATCACATTGTACCAGATCTTTTCGTGGAAGCCGCTATGCAAATGAGATCTCCGTGCCGTGCCCGGGTGGGACTCACGTGTTAGGATGGCTGTGGGTGTCCCGCGTAAAATACTCGTAAATTCTGCAATTCAAAAATCCTCATTTCTAGCGGATGAAAAATTTCCAAAAAAAAAATCTTTTTTTACAACTTGCAATTTCCTGGTGAAACGAAAAATGACATATTCATGAACTTCTGGAGCTTCTGGTTCAAAAATTCGTTGTGAAAAAATGTAATGTTACTGTTTCTTAGTTGTTTAATTACCCAAGATGGTGGTCTGGATTTTTTTAAATCCGGCACACTCTATCTCGTTAATATTCAAAATAAAGAACAGCTTTGCCAGTATTAATAACAAGAAAGTTTTCTTCTTTGAAATCCATCTTCCGGAAAGGGTTCTGGGATTTTTAAGGGTTCCGCGGAGTTTGATCATGTGGAACCCCAAAAAAAATGCTGCCATGGAACCTCTGTTGGATTCGTCTAGAACCGACATTAAACGAAAACATTCCGTTAAATCTATTGCTTTGTTGATATTTTTATAAACATGTTTTTCCTTCGCCCTTCATATTCTTTCTTTCCCTCAGCACCGGAACCGGAAGCTACATTAATCGTTACTTTGTATTTTGCTTCATTGGTATGCATCACTGTTGAAGCTGATATAAATGACTGTCCGATGGCCCTTGAAAATCCTTGAATCAACTTCCAAAATGTTTAGACTTTCGGAAACACCAGATTTCTTTTATGTCTCATCTAGAGCCTCATGAGCCGTTGTTCCTACCAATTCGAGTAATCTGGAAATGTGCCGCGAGCCGCTTGAGTGATCTGGACTTGCACCGGGGATAACTTTGGAGATGTGGACCTACAGCCCGGTCCATTTAAGGGGGTTGGTGCACGCAAATTTTCCAAAAAAAAACCACATTTTCCAATTTTTCAATACTATGAAATTTCCTGCGTCTAACTGTGTTAAAGTTTTTGTTCTACCTGTACTAAAAACGTGTTTAAAATATTTTAATATAAACTGCTGGCAGGCATTATATATATGGTAATGTTTTTCTCTCACTGAAATGGTTTTTTCTCAAAACTAAGGTTTTTGTTAGATAAGGAACATTTTTTTGAACACCACTCATTCAAATGTCTTGAAACTTTGTGTATCTCTCAACATTTTAGTGTTACATACTTTAACGCGAGGATTTATTAATAAAATCATTTTAAAAAATTTTATGGCACAAAATATGGGTAAATTTTTTTAGTTTTTTTGAAAAAGTTGCATGTTGTTAAAGTTAAAATTCAAGAAAAAAATAACCAACAATTAAAATCATAAAAGCTCATGTTAAAGTATGTAACTCTATAGTGTCGAGACACACAAAGTTTCAAGACATTTGAATGAGTGGTGTTCGAAAAAATGTTCCTTATCTAACAAAAACCTTAGTTTTGAGAAAAAAGCATTTTAGTGAGAGAAAAACATTAACATATATATAATGCCTGCCAGCAGTTTATATTAAAATATTTTCAGTACAAGTAGAACAAAAAATTTAACTCAGCAGACGCAAAAAATTTCATAATATTGAAAAATTGGGAAATGTGTTTTTCGGAAAATTTGCGTGCACCAACCACCTTAAGTGATCTGTGAGTGTTTTGCGGGCCACTTAGGTTATCTGGGGCTGCGCTGCGGGTCACTTCAGTGGTTTATCAATGTGCCACTTGGATCATTTTTACAAATTTAGGTTTGAGGTCGCGGGTCACTCCTGATGACTCCGAGAGCCGCAGATGGACAGTTGCCGGAAATTGAGCATGTGTGACTTAAGTGATCCGTGGCACGTTATCAAATCTGATAAAGTGGTCCCTCAATCTCCAAAAGGTTGAGCATCCCTGTCCTACACACTTTTAGGGAAAGGCAAGTCTCCGACGTGTTTCTAACAGCACGCAAGCCACCTACGCTTTTTCTACTAGTTTTCTGACTCGGGGGGGGGGGGGGGATACTTGAAGCACGAAAGTTTTTGGTATAAAAGTACTTAGAGGTGATCAGTCGGTCGTTTAATGATTACATACGCCCTATAGTTTGACATGCCATTATATTCTGACACATTACGTCACTTCTCATGAAACCGGTGCCTCTAGATGATTTGTGCTTAATTTGAAGATCTCTAGTTATGGTGAAGCTTTCTTTGAAGAACTACTTCTCTTGAGGATGGGGAAGTACTTGTGCAGTGATTCATGTTTGTTATGGTCTGAAAGAAGCCGTGGATTGATGGGAAGTCAAGAAGGAAATAAATATAAAAATAAAGGCTTCTTTCTACTAAGTTAAAATGAAAAAAAAAAATGTCAGTCGATTTTATGGACACCATTAAACAGAACTTGAACTTGAGAAGGAAAGAGAAGAAACGGCCTTGACTATGAGCCAGGTTTAAGCTATTTGTTTTCTTACAGAAGTTTTTTTTGGGACGTGCCTCGCGTTTACGAGATGGTACAGAAGAAGTAGTGGCTCCATGAGTAGTTCGTCATTACTTTTTCCTTATCTTTATGTACTTGAAATTATTGCTACTGTCTATTTATTCGTCTTCGAGTAAATTGGGACTAAGGAAATTGATTTAAATCAATGGCAGCGCAGTCAATTAAGAGATCTTTATTGAGGTCCTTTTTTTCATTTCTTTCTTTCTTGATGACGCCTTTTTTTTAGAAGACACGGAAATCTATAATTGGGGAGACGATAAACAATTTTGGGAAAAGTCATTGGGAATTTGATGGGATTTGCTCATTTTGTGCTCTCGTGGAAATACGGTATTAAATATGTCATTAGGGCTGTGTCTCTTCCATCACATATTAGTAAATTTGCATCTTGTTCGGTTTTAACCCCCCTTAACTGTGGAATATGTTTTGGAAAAAGTGCATTAAAAAAAATTGAAGTCTTTTTTCACAGTTTAATTTATCGTGCGTTATATCAATTAAAAAAATCAATTTGGCCTCTGAGGTGAGAAGCAAAATCAATTCTTCTTATCATAAAAAAAGTTAAATAAATCGTCTAATGACAAATATTCTACTTATCAGTTAGTTACCCGAACCCAGTTCGAGTGACACGGGTAAGACTCAAAGAATGTGGAAAAAAAATTCAATTCAAGTAAAACCGCTCTAAATCCCAAATCATTAATTGCAATGAATACATAAAAGTATTTTCCTTCATAGGGCCCGTTGCGGGAAAAGGCTGAACTGAACAAACCGAGCACGACCAGGCTCTGTCGCATTAGCAATGTAAGCTCAGTGCCGCGGAGGGCGTGGTCGTGCCGGAAAAAAGTCTAGTCGGTAGTCCGGCCGGTTAATCAAGGGAACAAGAGAAGAGAAAAGTGAGAAAATTTTTTAAAAAAGTAACAGAAAATGATGACAATTAAATCACATTCACATAAACATCACAGAGCCCTGCAAGGCTTAGCCCAAAATGATATCATCAGTGGAGGCGGCCCCACCGGGCACACATTATGGGGGAAGAAGTTGCAGCAGAGTGAACATCACTTTTATATGGCGCCCCCTGCGATTGATCACATGTCGGGGTCAGTATCAATTGTATACTGGAATCCAGCCACATCGAGTTCACGAGTGTTCAGAGTCTGTTGTTTATAGAGACTTATATGACTAATTTCTTTCTTTCTTTCAAACCGAGCACAACTCAGGTCTATCACCATTTTATAGGTGATTTACTACATAGCGAGTTGTGCCGGAGGTGTAACTGTGTGTGTACCTAACATTCTGAATGCGTATGTAGTGTTGTTTGATTTTTCAGTGCCGCCATCTACATTTCAGAAGTGAAGTGAGTGATGTGTTATGATTGAATTACATTTGTGCTATTTGTAGGTCTGTTGCTCTCTGTGGCGAGACTTTTTAACGGGGAGATCGGCTCGCATTCGCGCCTTGAAGTTGGGAACCACAGAAAACCAACTTCAGCCGACCACCACTATGGCGACATATGGCTAAGCTCACAAGATACCGGCCGGCATCCCATATCGGTTCACATACAGGGCCCCTCGCTGGGGCTGCATGGGTGTTGTCTTTAATCGGCCTGGTCCCATCCTATCCTTCTGCTCACATGCAGGGCCTCCTGGCCCTTATTCCCATGATGAGTCTTAGTCTGTTTATAGAGCCCTTGGCCTCTTTTCTGTTAGGTGGGCCTTGTGTCTCTTTTTATTCCCACCAGGAGTTCTGTAGGCTCCATCGGAATATATGTGCATGATATTCATAGTTAAGTGTTGTATATGTTGCATCAAAATAGAAAATATTCAATGGGAACCAGTGACCAGTGGGTATTACAATACAATTGGAGGGAGGGAGAATGCCTTGCAGGCCACAAGAAGGCAAATAGACAGCACAAAATACAGAATATGGCATACATGTTGCGTCAAGTGTTCAAAATTCCAAAATACCCGCGGTTACTGCTGCATAAAGTAGGGACATGATGCGAAACGGCCGTAACTGGGGGGCGGGGGGGGGCAACTGCGCCGGGCGGCAGTTTTAGGTGGGAACAAAGAACGCCATTACAAAATTATCGAATTTTAAAGCTGTGGGCGTGGCAAAAATCCTAGTTACGGCCCTGGACGTGAAGCAGTACGGAGATTATTTGCGACACTCGTTAGCGTATGCGACAGTTGACTAAATGATGTAGAAAAAAAGAGATCTGTACAACGTGTAGGACTCAAACCCTAGGGCACTTTTGGAGCCTTTCTCTGTGAGTGACAGAACTTTTTACAAGAGCATATTCCGGCCAAGTACAATATATTCGAGGGTTTGTAGGAAAAGGCATCTGATAGGTTTCATCTCGAAATGAATCTCTTATATGATTTCATTTGTTGTTTTTCTTGCAACGTTTGCTGTCAATTTACCAGATAGCGAAAAATTCTGGTGTCACGGTCTACCAAATGTCCAGACCTAAATGCTCCCACTCCAGTATACAGAAGTCCTGGCTTTTTTACACGAGGGAAGATTTTTTATTTTCATTTTTTAGTGAATATCTTCACCGTGGTGCCCCCTAGTTTAATATAAAATCACAAATAAAATGTTCGAAACGAATATATTGCCACGCCGCTGTGGTGGTCGAGTGGTTATAGTGCCGGACTCGTGATGCGAGGATCCGGGTTCGAACCCCACAGTGGTGGTCGGCTGAAGTTGGTTTTCTGTGGTTCCCAACTTCAAGGCGCAAATGCGAGCCGATCTCCCCGTTAAAAAGTCTCGCCACAGAGAGCAACAGTCCTACAACGGTAACTCATTCAACCATAACACTTCACTCATAGTTAGTAAAACTGGGGGCAGATGACAGCACTACACATAACAAACATTACACAGAAACAAAACTTTACGTCAGGTTGCACTACACGTACACGCACATTCACGCATGTACCGATTCGTTGGGGGGTTCCGCGGGGGGCGGGGTGGATGTGTGGTGTAGCAGTAGTAGGTAGGGGCTCGGGGATCCATGATGTTCTTAAGTCAGCCACCTCGTTGGGCAATTTGCCTGTTGTGGCGTTGTATTTGTATTTGTATTTTCCGCTTCTAAATTTAGATGTCTATCTTTATTGTTTTTCGAAAATTACGTTTATGTGCAAATTAAATTTAAATAACCATGTTGTACATACATGTACTACATGACCGCACATGCACCTCGTAAAGTGATACAGCTTATAGCTCATAGTTACTCAAACTTTTTGTTCCATCGCTCCCTTCTTCAGAAATTTTTTTTTTCTCTCAACTCAAGCGAACCCATAGGATCCTATGTTATACCCGTAGCTTCTATCGCCCCCCACCCCCAGACAATTCCATCGCCCACCAGGGGGCGATATTTCCCACTTTGGGACACACTGTCATAGCTAATTGAATATAGTGATACGTCCAGCTGCTAATTTACCCGCATCTTAACAAACAATTATTGTAATTTAAGGTATCCGACTACTTTTCTTGCCACTTTTATATAAAATAGTACTGGAGTGAATTTTATTATTTTTACATAGAAAGTGTCCCTAAAATGGTGTAAACACTAATAAATTTTGGATAACCTGTATAATTTTATATGGAAATGCCATTTTTATGTCAAATTTTAAGCAATATTCATGCAATATTACAAACAGGATTGCAAAAAATTCTATGAATGGAAGGTTTTGTTCTTTTCACAATATATTCAACTAGTAATGGTACAGGTTATGAACCAAAATTTAAAGGACAGTATGCAGGATCAGTGCAAGAAATTTAGCCTCCTGAGGCGAATAATATTTTGCAGCCCTTAAGATACGACTATGTGCACATGTTTTCTTTCTTCACCTTTAATTATCTTGTTACAGTGATTTCCAAATTGTTGTTTACGGACCCCCCCCCCCCCTGTGGATGGGGGGGGGGTAATGTTGATGATTTAAGATATCGCGAGAGAATTTCATAAATAAAAACGTCCTGATGAGAGTAAATATATCAAATCAATTTAATAACTCTTCTTTGAAGCGAGAGGGTGGCACTCACAGTAGTAAATGCACGTGTTTTGGAAAAAAGCCCGGCACTTCAAAGGACTAGTTAAGCTCTAGCACGTATTTATCATATAACGCATTAAAACTCTACGTAATATTTACTAAAACCAATTTGAAAAAAAAAAATCTTATTCAATCAAGTATCGCAAATGCACTTTTGCGAGTGATGAATGCGAACATGAAAATTTTAAATGAATTAATATTTATTCTGAATCCAAAGACAAAATTTAATTTATTTATTAAAAATACAAGACACTACGAACATCAGAGTAAGAATAATATCATATCTTTAGTCTATGCCCAGGACTGAGATCTTTGGTGGGTCCTCTTCTATAGTGAATTTATACTGTAAAAAAACAATGAGGTTTGTCCCGGGGCCCTGCGCTAGAGCCAGCCCTACCCTTGTAGGGCTCATAGTGCTCCCTTAAACCATTGAGGATAGATGTTTGATTTCATACTCATATAATTATATATATTTATATGTAAATTAAAAGGTGCTGCCTAGGCCCTTTTATTTAGCCCTAGGGCTATATGGTGTTGTTGGGACGGAAGTAAGGACACAGTTTTTTTTGGATTAATCATGCAAAAATTTGTTTGAGTTCTGTAGAACAGCCTCATTATCATTAAGAGCTCCGCGGGTCAGCCTTATAACTATCAACGGTTTCGCGAGAAACTTTACCCTGGTATAGAGAAGAGATGTAGGTATACAGAAATGGGCAGTCATAGAACATTCTGGAGCCAAACAGTAGAGATTCTTGTATTATGGTGTCGGCTGAAATAGGCATTTGTCGGAAGATGAACAAGGAATCCAAACTGGGGCTATTCGAGACTATAAAAAGAAAGGAAACGCAATTAGAAAAATGTTGGTAAAGAGCGAAAAGATTCTTATAACAAAAAGAGAAGGAACCTGATTTTTTTTAGGAACCAGCTTCTCTAGAGATAGGTGACCCTTTATGGAAGTGCAAGCAAGGAAGTGTGTTGAGATTAATTAAGCATTGAATAGCATTTCAACACTGGAAGTATATTTACCTGAGCTTATCCATTCCCGCTTTATCTTTAAAATGATTTTGATGTGTAAAAAACTCTGAAAATTAAAACACAATCATAATAAATGCCACCCAAGATAGTCGCCTCGTTGCCTAATGCCTCCTGCCAGCCCTGGTTGATACAATCAGGGCTGGCAGGAGGCATTAATGTTAGATATGCTCATGAGTTACACTCAATTTTTGGAAATTTCTTCCTACATTATCGTCTATATAAAACCTGTAGTTAAACAAATACATACGACAGACCTTAGTTCATAACGTAGGCAATATAGAGTAGATTAGGCAATTAGTATTATTATATATTAACATTTCGTAATGATATAACGAATAGATTTTTATAAATCGTTTTTCAAACTCAAATAAAATGCCAAAAAAATAGCATTCTTCGTAAGACGCGGTTAAAGTTTTTATTCACTGCTTTACTTGTATGTAAAAACGCAACACTAGCTGTGCGTAACTTCATTTCTAAGCATTATATAAACAAAACAAGGCCTCAAGGAAACAGGTATTTTCTGGATATTATGCTGAGGTGAACTCGGAAAGAAAAGTCATCTTGTCTCCGCCGGGACCTTTTTTCAAGATGACTTGAAAAATATAGCTTTGATAAAAAAAATTGAAATCGATATTTTCTTCCAAAATGACATTTTCAACGTAATCGGGTACCTTAAGTTGGATTATTCGCAAATCAGTCGTAACTCGAATTGACCGTACTGTATATTGATGGATGAATCAAGGTGTCATTCATCATTTCAACAAATTTTGTAGAATAGAGACGGTTGATCTTTTTTTTAAAGAAAGAAAAATTTTGTGTAGTTTCTGTAAAAACATATTTCTTAATGCATTGCGATTCGAGCCAATTTAAAGCTGGCTGCATGCCTTGGGATAGCGGACGCCATGACTTGAAAGAATTCGTGATGAGTACATGTATTGCTAAACGTTATCTCATAAAAAGATCTTAACTACAACATCTTGTAACTTTAAGCATCTTGTAGATGTTTTCACCTACTCACGCCATCTCATATTTATATTTCATGATTCAAGTGCATTAAAATAGGAAATTTACACCAATTTTAGAAGAAAAAAATTGTAATTAAAAAAAAAATCCGCATTCTTTCTTAAATTGTGGTCTATTTAAAAGAACTGGGGTATTTTTCTCTTCACTAACTAACCGTTTGCTTTAACTTCCTGCTTGTATGTTAGAAATATATATATACAGTGATACCTCGGCTAACGAATGCATCGGCTTACGAAGTTTTCGGCTAACGAAGACTTTTTTCGTGTTTTTTTTGCCTCGGCTAACGAATACAGATGTGGCTAACGAAAATTTTCGTTAATATAGATGCACTCGCAAATATAAAACAGCTGCATTGTGAGCTGAAAGAGAGAGAAAAAATTGTAAAATGATAATGGGATGTATATGGCTTTGTTTGTGCATATAAGTGTAGATGGGTAGAGATACATGTATATGTATGGTTTGTAATGTACTAACTGATATGCGCAATAAGTAATTTAATTATATAACCGTGATTATGACTCTCACAATGAGTAATCTAACATATTAACATATATCGTAATCGTAAATATATAAATGAAAATACAATATAACATGTCTAATCATTATAATAAGGCTGTTTCTTCAACCTCTTTTTTTTCCTCATCGTGAAGCTTATTGTAATCCTATGAAGTTACGTGTGTGTTTCGCACCCCCCCCCCTTCTGTTCTCCTCAGCGTTTTTCCCCTCCTCGTTCTCCATGGCATTCAACCGCCTCCCACATATATATAATAGGTGTATCTTTCTCAGAACTAATCCTTCTATTATATACTGTACATGGAAGTGATAAAAAGAACACGTAAGTGAAGGCGAAAAGAAAGGTACTGTACATCTCTTATCTCTTTCTGTAAAGCTCTTATCTAATTATGTACTGTCTGTAGTGTTCCTCTCCACCCTTATTGCTTTTTTTTCTTTCTTTCCCTTTTTCTTTTTTTTTTAACGTGCGAATAAGGCTACCATATTTATCACCTATAAGCGTAATACAGATCAATCAAATTTATCGCCAACAGCTTGTACACGAAGGGGTTAATGTACTGCATTGTGGACACACTGTGATATAGGATTAATGGAACCGATTATGGTCGGTTCCATTCAAAACAGTCTAATGTAGAGAGACGTCCAGGATACAAAGGTGTCTAAACTAGCAGGTTTTACTGTTTCAAATACAGGGATGAGCCGACCAAATCACAAATAGATGAGGACGCCTACTTACTCGATTGGGTTGTATCAACACCAGCTTTAGTAGACTGAGTTAGCAGACTAAAGCGTTTAGTAGACTAAAGCTGGTGTTGGTTGTGTACATAGTGTAAAATAAAACGATCTTCCTGTCAATTTTTATTTATCCAATTTTGAATCTGTTCATTTCAGCCTTCGGTTAGTTTTTATCTTTTTGCAGCGTTCCTTCGCTTCGGGTTTTACAAATGTTATCTCTAAATTTTGGGCAGTACCTGGAACGAATTAAACGATTTTCCATAGAAATCTATGGGAAGTCGCGTTTCGGCTAGCGAAGATTTCGGCTTACGAACGCGATTCCGGAACGAATTATCTTCGTTAGCTGAGGTATCACTTTATTTTGTAAATGCTGGGTGTGTGTGTATATATACTTGTATGTATATAATTATATACTACATACAAATCTATTTCTCTGGAGTAAAACTTTATTTATAGAGGCAAAGTTTAGTTTTTGGCAGCATTCTCTGAATGAAGTTGAGAGAAATATTTGTATGTGTGCGAGTTTGTGTGTTATAACGGAAACGTAGTGTTGCTTCAAAGTTTTTCTCTCTGAAGAACTTTAAGGAAAGAAAATCTTAAATGAGGGATGGGTTTATTTTAGGGAGCCCGTGTGGCAACACACACTTACACACTGATGAGGTGTGATGCTCCAGAAACTGGCTGCAACCTTTGTATCTCCCGGTGGCCTCCAATGTTGTGAAAATTATGGTGAAAAATAACTCGAAAATTTGTGAATAGCAGCATTGAATGTTGATTTTTTTTTCCTATGAATCACTCACAGTGAATAGAAAAAGTGCTATTTTAAAATATATTTGTGTGTTTGGATCAGTCCAAACTGATTTACTGATTCTTAACTGGGACAATGCCCGTCGGAGCGAAGGTTAGTTTTGGTTCTTCTATTTGGTTCTTTCTGAATAAATTTCTATGATTTAGTCAAATTCCGGAATGAAAAATCTGGAAAATTCATGTTGTAGTTATTTTAAGGGGTCCGTTACCGTCTAACATGGTAAAAAAACTTTCTTATGTAGAAATATTATTAAAAATAATATTCGTCCATTGATTTATACATATCTGTATTTCGCATTTTTGCCACTTATATTTGATTGTGTATGTTATTCTATGTGACAGTACAAAATTTTACTTATATGCAATATTTAATTTTTTACAAATTTTCAATTAAAAAGAAACGCATTAAAAACAGCTTGCGCGCATGCGGAAGCATGAAATAAATGTAATTGAATAAAAAAATGAATCAAAATAAAGGAAACCATTCAGTTCATAAAATGACAAAAAAGATTTGAAATCCATTCATAAATACTTGCAAAACTTTTTGAACTTTTTTTAAATTTAAAGTTTAATTTTAAGTAAGATTGAGTGGATAAAATCTATCTTTTTCATCATTTTATGAACACTGAACAGTTTTCTTTATTTTGAATCATTTTTTATTCAATTGTATTGATTCCATGCATTTTATCATGCATGCAAGCTGTTTTTAATGTATTTTTTGAAAATTTGTAAACAATCAAGTATTGGAGGTATGTAAAATTTTGTACTGGCACATAGGATAGGATATACAATCAAATATAACTGGTAAAAATTTTAAATAAATCAATGGATAAATAATATTTTTAATAAAAAATATTTCCACATAAGAAAATTTTTTTACCATGTTGAAAAAAGGCAGGAGATTGCCTCTTAAACCTCTATAGTTCGCCCCCGTAAAGACGTATTGAATTTTTTCTTACAAAAACGGATGTAAATTGGTGCTGTTAACATGGCCCTTTTTTCGATGCCCCAGGCCAAACTTTTCAAGGGCCCTCTATAGTTAATTTATAGCGTGAAAAAACAAAAGATAATGGCAATCGTCTCGGGCCCTGTCAGTCCCACCCTTGTGAGGACCATGGCCAGAATCGTCTTAAGAGTATCATGGGGCCCCGGGCCAAGTGGTTTTGCAGAGGCCCTACCTGGTAAATCCTAGAAAATTTCAACCGGATCTCATTTTTGTGAGGCACCTCTTCTCTTGAGGCCCCCGGGCCGTGCCCGGGGGGGCACATGAGTTAAGACGGCACTGACCATGGCTGGTAGCATATTTTTAACTGAAACAATCCATCAACATCGCAATTTAATTAGTTAGAGTGGATTTTTTTTAATCAGCAAAAATAGTCAATTAAGGGTAAAATATACAGTTTGACTTGGTTGTCAAATTTTAGCAGTTCTCAAAAAATGACATGGAATCAATTCTTTCTAGATAAAAAATATTGTATTCATATATAGCCGCGTATTTTGTGTTGAAGTAACAGTAAAAGACACATTTTTAAAAATACCGAAAAAAATTAATACAAAAAATTGGCGTAATCGGTGTTTCTTTTGACCATGTATTTGCTGTATAGGCAATATTCAAATAATATACATGTGATCATGGAGGTTTAAATTTTTCTATGTATTTTGAGCACGATATATCCTTTTACATTTATTTTAATGTAAACTGTTCTAGGGTGTGCTCGACTGTATAAAATATACAATCGAGGTAAGAATAAAATTATGCACCGAGAATATCTATAATAAGTGTTTAGAGGAGATGTATATAATTGTGTAATTCTCATAATCGCATTATGAGAAGGATACGTACAATCGCATATAAATGAACCATGTAAAAATGATAATAAAAAGTTTTATCATGTTTGGAAAATTTCACGTGTGTTAATTTTTATATATCCTTTTCCGTTTGTGAAAAGAGTTTCTTTCTTCTTTTTATGTCCTTTGTGGGTTATTTGTTTTCTATAAATGACAGATAAACTTTTATTATATCCTTGTAGCTTTATGTGCGCGGCGTCTGATTAGTAATCTTTTTCGGGTTGCTGTGTGATAATAAAAAGAAAAAACCCTGTGAAATTAATTTACTTAAATGGTTGAATTCCAAACCATTTTTTAAATTGAGCTCTTGAGAATTTTTCTTTTCTTGGAAGGCTTTTTGCTTATCTCAGCATTTGTTTTTGATCGAATTCGGATGTAATAGAACATTTGAAAGTTTCACGAAATGTCCTGATTAATTCTGTAATTACGGTCAAACCCGGTTGTAACAATACCTTAGTTATAACGTCAATGATTGGCTGTCCGGACTGATTCCCTGCGAATGAACCTCGCTTTTAACGTCGATGAGAAGCAATCATCTCGGATATAAACAACAAATTTTTCTTTATTTTTGTTTTCATTTCAATGACGTATTCGAAATAAATTGCTGAGATTTATCCATTTTTGGCAGCTTTTCAAATAATTTAAGGAATTATTCTTGACCAAATAGCACAATTTTCATGTTTTTGATGACTGTTTACTTAAATAACATATTTGAGAAATTTCAAGAAACTGAGCAGCAATTCTACGTGTTTTCCTTTTTAATTAATGTATCTTTCCAATTAATTAAATTTTGATATAAATTAATTAACCCATTATTGACTGACGTTCCATTTGCGCAACGCTTTGTTTCAAAAAATTTCAATTAATTTTCATTTAGTTGTTTGTATAAAATGAACATTTTTGAAAACTAGAGGCTCTAATGAGTGTCAGAGTATTTTTTAAAATTTGTTTAATAAAAAATTTGGTTCTTCATGACTTTCCAAAAATGAAATTTTTCGAAATTTTATCCTGATTTTTTATCTGCAATTTTTTCCCCATGATTTCCTCAACAGAAATAAATTTTTTAAAAATAAATTTCTATATATAACTTACTTAACTAATATTTTACTTACTATACTTACTTACTTACCTTATACCTAATCTCTACTAAAATCAGAGAATGAATGTAATTAGCATTATTTATAAATTGTGTTATAATGAATATGGCTATAAATATTCATCTCACATATTTATGAAAAGCATTTTTTCCCCCTTAGATACATTTTAGCAAACTTGCTGTATCATTGTATTTCTCTCTCTTCAAGGATTTTTTATAAGCAATATTCGGCAGTTTCACCGCTGTTTGGTCACATATTTGACGAGAGTCGGCGATGTGTCCGGTATTAATTATCTTAATTTCCCGTATTTTTCTCGATCAAAATATGGTCATCCTAATCACAAAGAAATAACGAGTTCATATGCCCAGTATTCTCTGCTTATGTTTTTCATCAAACAAGTATTTAACAAACGTCAACGTCGATTGCAACGATGAAATTTCGTGGAATTTTCAATGCCGTTATAACCGAGTTTTACTGTATGGTGTACGTATTGTAACATACGCGCTCAACCTATGACCAGCGGGACAAATATGGCCCTCGGAGTCATCTGATGTGGCCTGTTACCTCAAACCTAATTTTACAGAAATGAACTAAACGGCTCATTACCAGATCACTCAAGTGACCCACGCCACAGTTCCAAATCATTCAAGCGGCCGCGGCACATTTATAGATCACTTAATGACTCAGGGCACATTTCCAGATCACACCTATGGCCCAGTTCGAGATCATTCAAGTGGCCCGTGGTGCATTTCCGCATCACATAAGTAACCAGCGGCACATTTCCAGATTACACCCGCGGCACAGTTCGAAATTGTTCAAGTGACCCGTGGCATAATTCCATGTCACTTAAGTTACCAGATCCCTGAAGTGACCGGTGATGTAGTGCCGTATCAATTTAGTGACCCGCGGCACATTTCTAGACATCTCAAGCAGACCGCGGCACGTTTTACTGAAGTGGCCAGTGGTGCAGTTCCACTTCACTTACGTGGTCCGCAGCACATTCCTAGATAACTTGAGTGACCCACCGCTCATTTACAAATCACTAAAGTGAGAACGGCGGAACATTTCCATATCATTTAAGTGACCCGGGATGGCGCTGTTTCAGATCGCTCAAATGGCCCCTGGCTCATTTTCGAACCAATGAAGTTCCCCCCCCCCCCCGTAGAAAGTGGGGGTACCCTTGTCTTATAATTTAAGTTCGTCTTTTTTTGTTTCTGTCAAAATCTGCTGTTATGCCTTGCAACTGCTTTTCCCGAATGATTGCGACAGCTAATTACTTCCGAAAGAGACCGAAATTGAGTCAAACATACTTGAAGAGAATGACGCGTATCAAATTATGTGAGCATTATTCATATACCCCTCCCCCCGTTTCATAATGACATGGCCACGGCTATTTCTCTTGTTGTAATTAAAGAAATAATGATCTGAAGCTTCCAGAGTATTTTTTCTGATAGAAGACAGATCAGGTCGCAAATAACGATGGCAAAAACTAATTTCAAAAAATTTCCGCAATTTTTCAAATTAAAAATATATTTAACCAGAAAAAAAACTTTTATACACTATTATGTAAAAGTTTATTTATGAGGTGAATTAAAGCGTAATTTCGATAGGGTGTGGGGTTTTTGAACACGCTCATTGGAATCAAGTAACTACTACTACTTAACGTACACGCACCTCGTAAAAATTCCTCTGGGGAATTTCGGACGAATCGATGCATGCTGGAATGTGTTGTGTGTGTGTTCATATGCGCGGCTCTTATTCATGATGTCAATGTTATGCTTGTTTTGTAATTTGCTTGTGCTGTCATCAACTTTCACATTTTGAAGTGAAAATGGCAAATGTCTGAATTTCCTTGCTGCTCCTGATCAACAAAACCACACACACACACACAATTAATAAATCGCGATGGAGTCTTTGGTGACCTCCGAAAAAAGGTGTCTTTTTCCGGGGCCTTTTCCTCAAGTTCAAGCCCTGGGAAAATATGACTTATTGTGCCCCCCCCCATATATATATAGAGTTCTTTAAAGCAGAGGCGTATACTGGAGAAGACGGGAGAATGGGCGCAGAGCACCCATGCTCCCCCCCCCCCCAAAAAAAAAACAAAGTGCTATTATTATGATATATTAACAATAATTAAAAATATTTTTAATATTTTTGTAAAAAACTAAAATATATATTGAAAGAAATGCCACTTTTGGGGCCCCGAAAACTACTTGTGGGGGCCCATTCGGCCACGCGAGAAACAGGCACGGGCCTTCTCAGCTTTTGTTACAGAGTGATATGCATCTTAAAATGAGTTTTAAAGATGTTTCAAGTGCCATCACACAGACTAATTTTGCCTGGTCTTGCATTGTTTTCAGAACCTTCTGGTTCCGAAGATCGTTGCCGAGTATGTGGAAACCAATGTCCAGCAACAACAAAAATCCAATAACATCAACAGCAATGGTGGAAGCAAATTCATCGCCTCTCAAGATCGGAACGGGATAGAAACAGTCAATGTCAACGAAGAGTTCAGTTCACCTCCCCCGAGGGTCCGCATGAGGTCCTTATCGGGTGGAACCTCTCGCCTGAGTCCAGCACCCTTGGTATCGGGTAGAATGCGCCGGCAGTCGGGCGACGACGTGTTGTCAAGTAAATACATAATTTTTTATGTTCAATTATTTTTGCGTATTCACCCCCCCCCCCCGTGTTCATCTATGCCTAATTTATACCATTCTGTATTTTAATTGTTCGCTCAGGCACTAGTTCTCCACGTCGAGCCGCGTTCTTGGATAATTTCCGTCCCCGATCTAAATCGGACAGCAAGGGTAAAAAGCCCACTTTACTGAGCACATTAAAGAACTCATTCTTCAACAGCAGCCACCACGATGTCACCTCGGACTCAAAGACCAGCTCCTCGTCCTCAGATAACTGGTCTCGCTCCAGATCCGGCTCCGAATCCAAAAGTGGTCCCATGTCCAAGATGATGGATATCTTCCGAAATAGGTCCAATTCCATTTCCATCGATCAGAGAACCAAGGTAAGTGCAAATATGAAGTATTTCTTCCCCATCTTAATATATTTTACGGTACTGAGCCCGTCACGTAACCGTGTATTTACATGTTTTTAATTCATATTTCATACACAGAATTTTGTACTTGCTCCCAAGTTGGAAAAAAATGGGAAATTTATGATTGGAATGGGTATGAAGTCACTTCTTAGACCTCTTAAGGGACTATTCTCTTCTATTCACACTTCTATTACACTACATTTCTATTTGCTAAATAGAAATAGGATTTTGTTGAGATTTTATTTGAGGATACATAATATTAGGTGTGGAACACCACCCTGTCAGAAATTTATTGTATAGAAGAAAGGATACAGGAAGAAAGAAGAACAATCAGGAATTATCTTTTCGGAAGAAAGTCATAGAAGATTATTACACAGTGATTACACCAGATAGACAATATGACCTTCTTGACCTCAGTGTGCGTCTGGCGAACTTTTTTGCCCTCGCAACTGGCAATTTCCTTCAGTTTCATTCAGTAAAAAATTATTTTACTGCTGGAAGAGTTGGTTATTATTTTTTTTTTTTTCTGAATTTCCTATCTTACCCGCGTTAGGCCGGGATTAGCCTATAAGAATTTGATAAAAGATGTTTTACAAAATTTGAAAACACAACCAATAAGCCTATTGGCTAAATTCGCTCGAATATAATCGATACGTTTATCGGTTGCATTTTTCAAGTTTTATAAAAGAACTTTCCAAAAACTTTTATAGTGCAATTACACTATAAAAGTTTGCCAATTTTTTTTTTAAACTTGAAACATGCAACCAATAAGCGTAAATATGCTTTCACGTTTTGTAGAAGATATTTTATTAATTTTTAAGTGTAATCCTGGCCTAAATAAACATAATTTATAGGAACCGTATGAAAATTAAAATTTCGTAAATTCGTCAGAAATTACCTTCTCCATTTAAATAGCGTCTGAGGTGATGTCTTGACATCATTAGAAACATATCTCTATAATTGCAAGCTTTGATATATATTATATTGATATATACTATATTGACTTATAAATGATTATTATTCACGGCAAATTGATTTAATCCCTTTTCTTCTTTTTCAGAAAACTAGTTCTACTCCAGGGAGTAAGTTTACCTTTTTTTGTCATCATTATCTATCTCTAATTGATTACTCGACCGTTCATGGTCTCATTTTTTCACACATAAATTTTAACTGTATTGAATCAATCCAATGATATCAGAAATTTCTATCAATTTTTTTATGACTAGCATCAACTAAAGAAAACGTGAATCGTGTAAACATACATGAAAATCATAGTCAGACGTTGATCGTTGATTCGAATGATGACACGACACATTGTTGCAAAAATAGTTCGGACCATTATTTCCAAGAAAATCGTTCAACAAACATGTAGCAGGAAAATTGTTTGAATACTATTGCTGCCTGCAAAATCGTTCACAGAAACATTGTTGCCTGAAAAATCTTTGAAACTACTATAATTGTCATGAGAATCATTCAAACAATCATTGTTGTGATAAAATTGTTCAAACAACCATTGTTGTGATGGAATTATTCTAACACCCATTGTTATGATAGAATTATTCTAACAACCATTGTTGTGGTAAAATTGTTCAAACAACCATTGTTGTGATGGAATTATTCTAACAACTATTGTTATGATAGAATTATTCTAACAACCATAGTTGTGATAGAATTATTCAAACAACCATTGTTGTGATAAAATTATTAAAACCATTGTTTGGATAAAATCCTTCGAACAACCAATGTTAGGAAAATCGTTTCAACAACCATTTTCGCCAGGGAAATCGTTAAAACAACTACGTATCATTGTTCGGCGAGATGAATGAATATGTACCTATGACTGATCTCAAACATTAATTTTTTTCAACTGAATTATGTTAACTTGCTTCATTAGTAGAAATTCAATATCGGATGCAACAAAATTAAGCTAAGAAAATTTAAATACATTTTGTAATGAATTTTTTGGTTTTCATTTCGACCTTGTGCCCATTGCAGCCTATGTAGGAATAATACAGTGTTACCCGAGAAAATAATTTTGAAGAGTAATTGCACTCCTCTCCAAAATTTTAAGGGAACATTTCTGTAAAAAGAGATGTACTTTTTTTTATGAAAAACAAAGAAATAACTGTTTAACCACTTAGCAGTTTTTTGTTTTTGGTTTTTATGCCACATATCGTGTCCAAAAAATAAACACATTTTTGATAAACAAATTTTGTATTCAAAAACAGCCCGAAACACTACGACTTACTTTTAACCGAACATATACCTCGTACGAATTCCTCTGGGGAATTTCTAGCGAATCGGTAGATGTAAAAACGTGTTGTGTGAGTGTATGTACAGTGAAATCTCGATAAGTCGAATGTGCAGCAGCCGACAAAAACTTCGAGAGAGTTATCGGAAATTATTCTTTCAGAGAGGAAAAAAGAAAAATTTATTAAAATAACAGCGCTTTTTATGAATATCGTATTAGTAAAACATGTCAAACCACTGGAGATGAAGAAATTGGGAAAGATAAGTTATTCTAATTTAATCATGTTTTATTGTTGAATGAAAATATTTTTAGAAATAAACTAGACGTACATATTGCATTATGGAAACGGACGCATACATGATATTCGTATTAATGAAACGAATCATAAATAAAGTGTACGCAAGATTATTTTTTGTCAAAATATGAACAGTGATTTTTGACTATTTTCCTCTTCTTTTGTGAGAAAATCATTCACATTTTGCAAGCAGACAAATGAATCTGCTAAATAAATTCTATTGCTAAATGCTACTTTTTAAATTTTTCTGATTCTCAAAAAAAGGAAGAAAATTTCGAGTTAAGGGGAAATTTCAACACTTGACTGAAATGCGGAAAAAGGTCCTGGAGCTGAGTGAAAACTTCGACTTAAAACAGATATTTGAGCTATCGGAGTTTGAATTACCGCGCGAATTGACTGTATATGCATGGCTCTAACGTATTTTGTTGTTAGAGTTATGCTTGTTTCGTGTTGCCATCCGTGCTCCATATTTTGAAGTGAAGATGGCAAATGCTTGAATTTTCATGCTATGTCAGTAGGTATCATAATATAGGTCTACTACTAAACCAGACATGCCCCTCGTTCATATTCCTCTGCGGAACTTCTAACGAATTGGTACATGCTGGAATGTATATGTGTGCGTGTAGTTAACCTATCGTGGAGTTTGTTTCTGTGTAATGTTTGTTATGTGTAGTGCTGCCATCTGCCACCAATTTTCCTAACTATGCACGAAGTGTAATGATTGAATAGTATACCATTGTATATATACATATGCCTGTTGCTCTCTGCGTCGAGACTTTTTAACAGGGAGATCGGCTCACATTTGTGCCTCGAAGTTGGGAACCACGGAAAACACAGATGGTGGGGTTCAAACCCGGGTCCGTCACAGTCACTATGAGCACTCGACCACCACAGAGGCTCATAATGTAGGTCTGCGTGCTCAGATCATTGATCATTTTCGTCGCACCACGGTCATTTTCTGCATACGGCGGCTAATTTTAGACCGGGACCTACAATTTAATGCCGATTCCGAACGGAAGGCTTGTTTTTTTTTATTCTCATCGAGCGGTTGGTGCGCTAACCCCTCGATGGGGGACTCCCTGCAGTAGCAATTTTTTGCTGCGGTCAAGTCGCCATTTCACCCCTGTGTCAGGAAAGTTTTTTGACACGGACGAACCGGGTATCGAACTCGCGACACCTCTAACCATCCTTTGGTACTTTAGGCGAGTATTTTATCGACCGGGCTACCGTGCCCTGCGTGTTCAGATACTTTATTCCAATGGGGGGGGGGGGGAGAGACAGCTCGAAACTGCAAACTAAAGCTTGAAAAAAAAATTGCCGGGAAATCAGTAGATTGGCGTAGAAAAACAGTCTAAATAAAAAATAATAAGGAAATCGGGGAATTCCCATTTCGTAGAACCCTAGCGGTGTTCGGGCAAAACTGTTAAGCGGTTAAATATTCTTTAAATTTACATAGGTGATTTTATAATTAAATTAATTACTTACAATTTGCAGGAGTATTTTCACTCCTCAACGAAATTTGGAGGAGTGTCAAATTCAATTGAAATTGAATTTTGACGCGTGAATCACGCATCTAGATAGCGTATGTGCGGACATTGGTGGAATAGTTAAATTGCGGAAAAAATCTGGCGCTACTGATTCATTGCTCGGGATGGATATAATTTTTGATTACGATATTACCGCCATCATCATAATGATTTAGTGGTTTGGGATGTTGTTTTCAAACCATCACTAAAGTGAATACATCGTCTTTTTATTTATTTATTTATTTTTATTGCTTGACCTTAAATGGTGTGTGTTGGAGAGAGAGATATTTGTTATCTATTTATTATCTGCGCATCACTTCCGTTAGTCGTTGTTATCATCAGCGAGATGCGCGCTTTACGGTCGTGTTTAGAGAAACACTTGGCGTTCTAAAAACTATCACTGATATTTTTTATAATAACCTTGATCATTTTTTTCAAGGGTATTATTAGGGTTTCGTTAGTGGCCTAAATAATAATTATTTTTTTCTGAATGATTTTTATAAATTAAATCATTTTGAATAATTTTTTTTTAATATTTCAGAATGAATCGAATAATTATGCATTTTTGCAGTGAAATAGAGTTGACAGGTTATCCTGGTAGAGTAGAAAGATTTGCATCCGGCCGTGTGAAACCTTTCATTCCTCAAAGTGGGCGATATCGCCCCTTAATGGATTGGGGGAAGAGGTCGATAAAATTGTTTTGATATAACACGGGATTCTGGAGTTGTTATTGGTTCAGGGGAGCAAATTTTTTTCTCAAAAAGATTGAGGGTGATGAGCCAGAAAAATTTGGAAGACTGCTGTGATATATACAGGATGACCTATACATTCGTAAATCATTTTTAAATTCATAAAAATTGAAGGAATTGGTATATTTGATTTAGTTTTATTCTCACGAAGAGAGGGATTTTTTTGGAACAAATAGATAATTTTTTTTGTTCAAATTTTTGTCGATAGGCAGGGGTTTACGAAAATAAATCTATGGGAATACGCAAATCAGAGTCCTATAAAATGCAGGTATACGACTAACAGCTCATTTCCGAATTTTCCTGTTACTGGCGCTTACACAAGGTTTTCATTGTGATGTCGACATTGGTGGATAAATCACTATTGGTGAAGTGGTTTTTACCTCAGTCACGAATTGCCGACTGAAGTTTTACCAACGTTTCGAAACACAGAATAGATTGGAGAAATGTTCAGGTCCGGTCACTAATTTTCTACGCCCACTATCGACAAAAATTTGAACTTTTTTTTCTGTACCAAAAAAAAACCTTCATGACGATAAAACCTTTTTACAAACCGCATTCAAATAAATATGGCAATTCCTTCAATTTTTATGAGGGGCGTGGTAGCCCAGGTCGATAAGATGCTCACCTAAAGTACCAAAGGATGTTTAGAGGTGTCGCGAGTTCGATACCCGGTTCGTCTTCCTGACATAGGCGTACAACAGAAACGGCGACATGACCACAGCAAAGATTGCTATACCGCAGGGAGTCCCACATCGAGGGGTTAGCGCATCAACCTCTCGGTGAATATAAAAACAAGCCTGCCGGTTCGGAATCGGCAATAAATTGTAGGTCCCGGTCTAAAATTAGCCCTCGTTTGCAGAAAATGACCGTGGTGCGACAATGATGTTCAAATTTTTATTATAATAGTATTTACGACTTTACGAGACACCCTGTATTTAATGTTACGTTTATCTATTATTTATCCGCTCCCGATTTCTTTTGCAGGTGCCTTCAAGCGCCGATATTCGGTAGACCCGTCCGATAGGCGCCGTCACCCGATGATTACGACCCATCGGTCCCTGGAATTGCCCCTTGACCATCTGCATCCGCTCCACCACAGCCTGAGGAAAAGGTCTGAGGTACGACACCGAAATTTTTGTTTGAAATAATATCAATTTTTTTTGAAAGCGTGTTAATTTTTAGAGAAAACTCACTATTATTATCTCAGCCTGGTGTTATTACCACTACTATGACCACACATACACGTCGTAAATATTCCCTGATGAAGCCTCATCATGGAGGGTTCTGAACCTTTTGTGTTCCATGAACCCTTTGTCCCAATACGCCAATAAGATGAGGGCCAGAGGTTTCACCTGTGCCAGTAAGATGAAAGTCACACGAACCTCTTTACACAATAATATTCAACATATAACAATGTAAAAACAACAAGCTAAGTAAACAACAAGCTTCTAACAAGGTTAAGAACCACTGCCCCAATGAGTTGTTTAATACGTGGAAGATTTATGTTGGCGATCTCTGACAGTATACGTGCACGTTTGAGACATGTGCATGTTGCGTGATCAGGAAGTGCTGCCATTTGTCCTCCAAACTGGAAGTGGGAAATTGAGAAAATTTTGATGCCTGAATGAGCATATATATCTCTGTTATTTGGTCTGATTGCTCCTGACAGCCTTCCACCATCTTAATTCGTCGCTTCCAAACTGATGTAGTTGCTGTTCGACCATTCGAACATCACATTTTAAAAATTATGAGGTGGCCGTGGCCCTTCGCAAGAGTGGGGTTGAGGGTTGACAGGGCTCTAGCGTATCTGGGAGGGGGCCTTCCACCAAAGATCTCAGCCTGGGGGGGGGGGAGTCTTGCTACAAGATGGGGGGAATCATGTTGGTGGTCACGCATTGAGCCAACTTTTCTGATGTAAGGTGTGTGTGTGCTAAAAAGCTTTTAGTTCTTCAAATCCTAAGTTATTGTTCTTTTAAAGCAAGAGGTTCTTAACCTTTTGTGTCCACGGACCGCTTCAGATACGTATAGCAAACTAAGAAAATGAGTTAACTGCCTTCTTATCCAAAGCTCACGTAACCACTGAAATCTCTCTGAGGACCCCAGGTCAAAAACCTCTATGCTAAGAAGGGCATTTATAGCTGTTTTTCGAAATATTCTTAAAATAGGAATCGGGGCTAATCCATATTTTGAAGGATAAGAAAATTATGTTGGTTAAATAATCGTATGCACATGCAAACCGTGGTTGATGTCTCGAGTATCTCGTCGTAATGATAGTAACGTTCCAGGAGGCCATCGACTCACCAATAGTTTTCTGTTGCGGGCTTAACTATCAACTTTGAAGCATTTTCAACGAATTATGATTTTGAAAAATCATCAGATATTTATTTTCCATAAAGGGAACCCCAGATTTGGTGTCGGTTTTGATTTCAAGAGATTTGTGTTTTTTTTATTATTATTATTTGCTTTGAACAAGCTCTTAATGTTACAAAAGCTGTAGTGACAAGATCTATCGTATATTATATCAAATGTAAACACTGAACTCTTGTAAACACAATTTTTTTTTATCAGTTTGTTTCTCGTACCTAAATTAGTGCAAATTTCTCCACCCTCCTCCTTGTCTTACTCGTAGATAGTGATAAGAGAAAACAGAAAAAAATTTCGCGATTTTTCGTCTTGCTCCAGAATTTGTCGCAATCCTCGATCTGAGGTGGAGAAGAGCTTCCAAATCGTAATTTCGATCGGATTCGTAAAGCGTGAAATTTAAAAATGGGGTGAAAAAAAAGTCACGTGTATGACGTAACATCGTGTGTGTATAGAGTCATTTGCATATCTGTGCGGATATTTCCGGCGATGTTCCTGTTTTATCAGATTATACGCTGCTGAAAAGCTGGGATAACGATAGCTGATGAGTGAATGTGGATGACTCGTGTGTCGTTATTACTTTACTAATCCACCTGGTGTGCTTGGACTACACGGAATCTTATTTGTGCGGGAATTTTTTATTTAGTCATTCACCATGAAGAAATTTATGCCTTGTGTTTCCGGTCAACATTCGGATAGTCCCGGTTCTGACGATTCGCACGAGACTCCCGAAGAAAAATCCGTTTCACCCAGAGCAGCAGCAGGCAGGTCAGTAAGCAGTCCACCACAACCATCATCGAATCGTTCGCCGGATGAGGCCGGTCCTTCGAATGAGGCTGGTCCTTCGAACGAACCTCCGCAGAGATCTCCATCTCGAGCCTCTTCGGCCGCCGCCGGACCATCCGTGAGACCCAAGACTCGTCACCGCAGCAATCCTCTTAGAGCTAGCATCGTGAATTTCGTGAATCGCTTCAAAACGAGCCCACCGTCAGGACAAGGTGCTTCGTCTCCTGAGGGAGAGGATGGCATGCGGAGATCCCCGGAACGTGTTGGTGGTGGTCATCGCAGTGCCCCAACGTCGCCGCCTTCGGCCATTCTCGTCCCTCACCAGAGGAAACACTCGTCTTCTGTTAGTATTCCGTACAATGCCAGTGCGAGGGCTCAATCTGCCACCGGAGGAGTACGCAAAGCCACGATCAGCGAAAGCTCCCCGACCTCCCCTGGTGCTTATAAGAATGTCAGCGGAGGATTGTCTCCGGGTGAGTCGGGAAAATCGCCCGATGCCTACGTGAAATGTCCGCAGTACAAGTACAACGAGAGTCCGTGCGGGGAGTTCCAAAGAGCCATGATCGATTTGCTTGTTAGTATGCTATTCTGTTTTTGTTTTTTCTTCTGTCCACACTAGTCTATGATCTCCATGGCACTCATCTAATCAAGCGAAGAGCGATCGCCGCCCCTGTAGCTAGGCTGGGGCAACCGGGGTCCACGAAATGTACTTATTTTTGCATAATACCAATAACTTTCGGGGGGGGGCGAGAAGACACGATACGGGCCCCCTCTTAAGAGCCAGATAATATGAAAAAACACCTAGTTTTCCCCAGATTCATGTGTGCATCCACTAGTCCACTGTTTTTCAATTAGAATTTTCCCCCGAGGAGTTTTTGGTCAAGCACCGAAGGAATCAAAGACTACTTCGCTCTGGAACTCGTCTCGCTGCCCCTTAGTATCATCTTGTAAACCCAGAGAGGTCCGAAGACCACCTTTTTTTTTGAAAAAGCCACAATATATTCCAACTAGGTTATACTGTTTACTATAATTATGTTCAGTCTAACTTCTGCTTTGTTCTGGAACGCGTTATGCGACCCCTTCATAAGAGGTAGCTGACCCTGTAAGGTCCGCGAACCACCTTTTTTTCATTAAACCATGGATCTTGCATCCTGCAGCGAAGCCCTCAAGGCTAAGATCATTGTTGAGACCTGAAATTTTTTCCCAACAACCTTCCCCCTTCTCTGGGGCCTTACACAGGATCGACCTTTGTTACATTTAAATTAACGAAAATTGGTTAAAATTACACATAAAAAGTATTTTCGATGTTTTCAGTTTTTTTGGAGAAATATAATTTTTTTTTTTTTACCTCCATTTTATTTGACATCCCTGCGTATGTCTCTGCCCCCCCTCCCCATTGTTAATTTACTGTGTAATGGCCAAAAAATAAGATTGCCCCACCCAACTAGAACAATGCCAGCCCCCACCCATGTTGGAAACCACTGACCTACATCTGAATGTGTGGTATTTCCTTACATCAAGTACTTGTGGCCGTGGTTCTCAAAGTGTGCATCATGGCTAATGGGAGCTAATAATATCCATATGGTTAAAAGTTGGGACCCTTGAGTTGAAGAATTTTCAATTTTATTTAAATGCAAAAACTAACTGAATAAAATAATTGCACATATATGAAATTGTTCTGGGCACTTTGTTTCTTTGATGTTTTAGCTTGTATAATTGTCAGTTGTCTCCAATGCATGTACCTTTTTAAGAATCTAACATAAGATGGACAGACTGATTTACAGGGTTACAGGCTATGGCCCAGGGCAGCAAGTTTGAAGAGGCACCAAATTTGTGGAATGAGTGTTTAGAAAAATTAGAATGGGAGAATGGCACAAAAATTTCTATAGTTGCATACGATAAAACCATAGATCTGCCTTGAGAGTAAGGGACCAGGTAAGGCGCAACCAAAAGACAGTCAATGTGTTTATAATTGTTTTTGTGCATAATATTCACGAGAAAAAATATCGCAAAGGGTGTCCTCCCCCCCCCCCCCCCCCATGGGTGGAAAAATATTAAATTGTTCTTTGTCAACTAAAACAATTTACCTTTTTTAGTCCCCACAAGGGTGGGGCTGATAGGGCGATTCTTACCATTTTTGTTTTTTCATCCAATAAATTCCCTACTTTGGGATGTTTGAAACATCTGACAGGGTGACCCACCAAAGATCCCAGCCTAGAGGCCATGCTGTAGGATGTGGGGGGCCATGTTGGTGGTAGCATAAATTTCTTTAATTTTGTGACATGTAATCAAGCTATTTTCAAAACCAAATTTTAATTCTATATTGATCTTGTTCCAGACTTTCCAAGAAGGAGAATTCGAAGGTGAGAGCATATTTTGAATCCATACTTTGTGAATTAGTTTTCTTAATTCATTTTCAACTTTTCATTTAACTTTGCCATGAAAGTTTATAAATTGATGTAAAGCTGTGTATGACTTTAAAGAAAATTATACATTCAATATACAGGGTGATTACTTAATTCCTCTTGTGGCATTTTGGGGCACGGTAGCCCAAGTTGATAAGATACTCAAATGAAATACCAAAGGATGTTTACAGGTGTCACAAGTTCGATAACTGGTTCATCCTTGTCTGTAACTTTCCTGACACGGGTACAACAGAAACGGCAACATAAAAAAATTTCCAGCATGGACTCCCATACTGATGGGTTAGCATACCAACGTCCGAGTATAAAAAAGGGTTTCCGTTGGGAATCGTAATAAATTGTAGGTCCCAGTTGAATTAATCCTCGTGTGCAGAAAATAGGTGTTGCAGCAAAAATGGTCAAATGAAATCGTACAATGAACTGATCAAAGTGATCAAATGACAATGTCATCGCTGGCGAACCTTTGATCCAAGAGGTGCACTCCCAATTAGAAAAATTATCCAAATAATGTGTAGAATACAGATACATCTCATTTATGTTACAAAAGGATGTGTAGTTATTAAAACAAAAATTAACTTTTTACAAGGTCATCTTTCCTTAAAAAATCGATTAGAAATTTGTCCCTGTTTCTCCTGACGCCAACAAAGAGGCATCCACATTATAAAGTGCAAATTTGCTGAGATATTTAAATTGAAAAAAGGGAGAAAAATTGTGGAACAGCAAAAAGTAACAGGCAATACTTTCTCTCATTTATGCTGTTTTCAAGTAAAATACCGCTGTAAATATTGTTCTCAGAAACCTGAAATTTTTTTTGGTTGTCTCAGGAGAGGCAGGGCAACACCTTTCTCTTTGGATTTTTGATCACCAGGTGTTTGCATAAAAGCTAATTTCTATATTTTGATAACTATAAAACCCTTTGTAACACATGAATGACTTATCTGAGTTCTAAACGTTATTTGGATGTATATTTTTTTTTTTATAATTGGAAGTATGCCTTTAATATTAACGGTTCACCAGTAAAAAATGTTCTGGGGAAATTAAGTAATCACTAAGTACGTCCAAGTTTTAAAGCTATGTTGAATTCTTTTCTGATATATTAATTATAGAATTTCTTTTTTAGAAAGTCCATTGATAGTTCCGTTGTTCTTTGATTCGGGTAGATGTGATCAAGTCATGCCTCTGAGTGGGAAAGTTGTCATACTGGAAACTAATCTCAAGGTAAGCATAATTCTTTTATTTGTGCAAATGTTTTGCTAATACATTATGTGCCAGATTAGCGAGTGTATCGGATTAGGGCATGCTGGATTACCAGAATCGTGTAATAGTGGAAGTTGATCGAAAAAGCCCATTTAAGTAATATAAACTTCTGCACACCGACATGCAGTGACATGTTTTTCTCTTCTATCTTTAAAGGAAACCCTTTAAAGGAAAATGCTGCATTACTGAATGGCTAGACTAGGGCACAGCTGGATTGAGTCTATTGTAATTTACATCCCCAAATAAAATTGTTTTTAAATTCCAAGTAATTGATACCATACAGAGGGAAGCATTTGCAAGGTGGGCATTCTTTAAAATTGTACAAAATCCCACCTGAGTCTAACATCTTGTGGACAGATGAAGCTCATTTTTCCTTTCGTGGCTCATTAATACCCATAACTGGCGCATCTGGGCGACATTTAATCCACATGAGTATATACAGAAACCATTGCATTCCCCAAAAGTGACAGTGTGGTGTGGGTTCACAGGTTTGTTTATCATGGGACCCTTTTTCTTTGAAACGGCGTGCCCAGTAAATGAGTAGAAAACGACTGCAGTGAATGCGCAGTGTTATTTAACACTTCTGAGCAAGAAGGTCATGCCATGTTTGCATGAAAGAGATGTGCTTTCTACCATCACGTTTATGCAAGATGAAGCAACTAGTCACATTGCTATTCCTGATACAGATATTCAGGGAAGAGAAAATCGTTAGCAGGCATTGCAGGTTCCTATGGCCTCCTGTCTCCAGATTTGACACCGGCAGACTTCTGGTTATGGGGATTTCAATATCTCTGGTATATCAATCCTGTCCATCCAATCTGTCGAAAATGAAAGATGCTATCTACCAAGAGGTGTCATGTATACATCTGGACCTGCTGCACTCTGCCCTTGCTGGATTTGCGACTCGCCTGCAATGTGTTATTCCCTGTGGTGATGGTCATGTGGAACACACTGGTGTAATAAACTATTTGAAGTCATTCTGTTCATTATTTGTATATCTTTTCTTTGACTTGTGTACGTCAGCTCCATCTACCGGCTGTTCTGTTCCCCCCATCTTGAAAAAATTCCTGTGACCTAGCAATGCTAACCCTGCAAACTGTGTTATTTTTCTGGTTTTTATGGATTTCTAAATTTTCTACAGACTTTTTAGCTACCCTGTATATTGTGGCATGGAACAAATTTATAAGAAACTTGATTAGTTTCATGGCCATTGTTGGTTTGGGGTTTTTCTTAGACTAAATAGGCAGTTGTAAGTCAAACTTATGTTTCTCCAATGTTATTGGTCAGCATGATTAGGAAGTTTTTAAGTTGCATTGCTGGATATTTAAGATTTGCTGCCCTATCATTGGTAAAGCAGTAGGCTGTATTTGTAACTTGTACAAAATCTAATATGGTATCCATGGTGATGTAATTTGTTTCCAGATGATACCATGTCGTGTATTATAGCTGGAATGGGCCATAATCCTATATTAAAGCATGTCTATGATACGCTATCTTGGATACCTGGGTTGACATTAGACACCTTCTGGGTTCTTTCCTTGGACAGGTATAGTTCGTTATCTGCTGATTATCAGTTTAAGTGGTGAATACTTGAAAGTATATGAAGTTGTTGGGAGAGTAGGTTTCCCAAGCTCTTGGGCAGTTTTAGAAAACCGGTGTATTGTTAACCTGTAAAATAGGATGTAACCGTAACAAATTGTATTTTTCTTACAACTGTGCATCCCTTTTTATTTAAAAAATATTTCTGCATTTCAAACTTTTATTCAATCTTCAATGACCTGAAAGGCTTCCAGTCTGAGAGGGGGGGAACCAATTCTTATAAATTTTTTTTGTTTTTTCACATTATAAAATCGCTATAGAAGGCAAAGATTTTCACAGCCCGTGAAAATCTGGAATGAAGGCCCACCAAAGATCCCAGCTCTATGGTCCTGCTGCAGTATGTAGATGCTCGTAAACAAAAGGTTGTAGAGTTAGTTGACCATCAAAAAAGAAAAATGAAGTTATTGACTGTGTGGTGACTAGGCAGAATAATGAAACTTTGTTTGAACTGTGACTTGAAATTCAAAGTGAATGGGCATTTTTAACCATAAATAGAATGGAGCAATGCCTTTTTAACAGATTTTTTCCATAAGCATTAATTTTATTTAAGTGAGAAAAAATGAAATGGTTATTACTTAAAAATACATATTCAATTAATGTGTTTTTCAATTTCTTCATTGTAAAATACTGTTAGTAATTAGATATCTTGTACACAATTATTTTCCAATACCTATTCAAAAGGTTAGTATAAGTGTGCGTACAGTAAAAACCAGTCTATAACGATACTGTAAAGGACCTAGAAAAAAATAGTTATAGACAGGTTATCGGAGTATACAGTACAAGCATTTATGCTATTTCTTGAATAGGAGCTCCGCTGGTCCAAAGAATCTTGTTACAGAGAGGTCTATCGTTATACACAGGTTTCATTATAGTTCTTTTTTTTTGTCATTATACAAGTTGAAGCTTTTTAATGGCACCGTAAAAATATTTCTTTGTACCTCTATATCTTAAACGTCTCTAACGGACAGATTTTAATGGAGCCATAGGTGTCTAACTTATGTTTTACTACATTTTTTTTATTCAAATACTTCTACACTACTAAAATAGTTTTTCAATGTTGACGTTTTGTAAAACATAATTTAAGATGTGCGTACAATTATTTTCTTTTATATATATTTCAGGTTGATAAAGCTTTCTTTTGTTTAGTAGAGAATGGTAAGTTTATTTCATTTGTGATAATTTCATCGTTTAGTTCAGCTGTTGAATTAAATAAGTAAAAGGCAGTACAAATACCTAAGGCTTCCATCCTTTCTAATCATCTATTTTTATTGCATTTTTGAATAACCAGTTTCCAATAATCTTGTCTTGGTCCTGTTCACCTTGGTTGCAAGATTATGTAAATTTGGATCCCTATATCTTTCAGCATTCTCTTTTGTATACAGTGTTTATCTTAAAAATGGCTATCGTAAAAAAGTGTGTATATCTTTTTATGACTTTTTTTTTTTTTTAATTTATGAAATTATGAAAGGAATATAGAAGACCAAAAAATGTGATAAGGACAAATTAGCCTTTTATAGTTCAGACGTCAGATAACCCCAGGGCCACGGGCCATCGTACATGGTGGGTCACAATGAATTTCTTAAAAAGAAATTTTGAATTCTTCAAATAGCATTGAAATTAACAAATTGATTATAATGACATATAAAGGTATTTTCTTCCGAAATTTTAATTTAAAATAATTTTGCATTAAAAGAATACATTTTGATGTTGGGGGGGGGGGGGGAGCGCAATATTTTCTCGGGTACATATCTTATCCCACCAATATGCGTTAGGAGGCAAGAGGTAGAGCTGATGAAATTTTGCTGGAGGGGGGGGGGGGAGGAAGATTAAAAATAGTTAAAAATTTGCTGATGTAATACTTTAGTGTAAAACACCTCTTTAGTGATGTCATATGACAAACTTGCCACCTTTTGAATATCATTCTAATGTATTTTTAAAATGAAAATGTAATAGGGCAATGGAATGGAGAACGTTGATTTAGTGTCGGTTACTGACTATTTATGAAAAGCCTTTATGTAAGTGCCCTCAAAGAAATCTAAAATAAATGGGGATCAAACTTTTTAAATCGCCTTAGCCTCTGAAAAATAAAATATTTTAATCTTAATAAAGTTTGATATTTTATGTTTGGAAAGAAATGTTTATCAACTGCTTCATTTATTTTATAGCAATGCGAGCAGCACCAGTTTGGGACAGTTCGAAAATGGAGTTTATTGGTGCGTATATACAGTTAATCACTAATCCTCACAAGTTGTTAGAACATATGAAATGAGTGAAATACAAATTGATTACATGCATGAAAGAAATTTTAACGGTGATAAAAATCAATAAGTTGATAAATTTTATTAAATAAAACACGGGAAATTCAGTATCTAATTGCTGCTCATTATTTTGCACCAACAGATATGATAGTTGGCTGGAATATGCAAGGTGATGTTGCCAGCTGCTGAAAAAGGTTTATAGAAATAAGTATGGGTGCAGTTCGTGGCTCTCATCTTGCCCCTGTGTATCTGTCCTAGGTCTGTAATAGTCATTCTGTGTAATTTGTAGATGAAAACACATTGGCCGTTGTGCACTGTTCTGTAATATGGGTTTCTTTTTAATTTTTGAGATAGATGAATTAAGGTCAAGATCTGTGTCAAACTAAACTTTCTTTTGGTAGTTCCATTATTTTGATTAGGGATTTTTGGCATAAAATACTTTGATCAAAGCAATCCCAGTGTGCAAAGATCTTTCATTTGGCACTTGACGTAGTGATGGATATTTGGAGTTGGTTACACATGCTTGGCACTTTGAACATCAGCTTATTGCAATGTTCTCTTTTATTTGCAGTTTCCTTTACGAACAGCTTTATTTTGATGTTCGATGTTTTTGGTTAATGTTATGCGAGTGGTTATTTCTGTTTTCAGGTATGCTTACTATAACAGATTTTATAGATGTGCTTCTATATTATAACTCACGGGTGAGTGGCTTTCCTTTATAATTCCTTTATTTATTCCTTACAAATCAAAGGTAACTTTATGCCTCCATTTATCTTTTTTTAAGGCAATTTCTAAAAGCTGTAAAATCTAGTAATGTAAAAAAAAGGTAAATACAGGGTGATTCAGAAAAAATGTTAAAAACTTTAAGGAGGTGATAGTACACCCAAATAAAAACAATTGTCATCAAAGAATGCATGGTCTAATATGAAATGTAAACAAGCTAGTGCGTTTCGAAACAACCACTCTGCAAATGTTAAAACAGCCTTCCTATTGAAGTTTATTGAGAGAAAAAAAAACACCATGTATGCAATTGTAACCTGGGGAAGGGAAAACTGTATGAAAATCTGCGTCACTGAATAAAAGGTGCAGACGCCAGCCATGTGAATTTATTCCAGTGTGTGCAACCATTCTAACAGTTGTAACATATGGGATACGTCAGTGCCTTTTTATTCACTGTGACACAGATTTGCATACGGTTTTTTCTTCCCCAGGTTACATTTGCATCCATGGTGTTCTTTTTCTCCCAATAAACTTCAATAGGAATGCTGTTTTAACATTTGGGGAGTGGCCATTTCGAAACATGCTAGCCTGTTTGCTTTTCATATGAGACCTGCATTCTTTGACGTTTGTATTGGTGTGTACTATCACCTCCTTAAAGTTTTCTCTATCTTTTCTGAATCACCCTGTGTAGTGATATAACTGTAACCGAATGTTTTAAAATCGTACAAAAATTCAGTATATCTAGTTATACAACTGACTTAGCTTCTGTGAAGTTTATTTTGGGTATCGTGATAGTTTGTACTTATAAAGCCTAGGTTCTATCGCACTGTGGTGTTAAGCTCACATATTAACCATATAGATATAGCTTTGGTCTATCACCACAGAGGCAGTTTACTACCACTTTATTTTCAAATAGGTGACTGTGTCAGAATTATTGTGGTACCTGTGTTTATGCAAGTTTCATGTGCGTGTTCAGGTGGTGTTCTGCTGAAGTCGTTATGTTGTCACAACTCCGACAGCATGAATACATTAGGGGCCACACATATAAGCACGCATGTACATATTCATTCATAGGCAGAGATAGACTTGAAAGGCTGAGGTATATTTATGATAATTCATATACATGCATATACCAGCTCCAACATTGGGGAGGGAGCAATCCAGTCTTTACATTTTAAGTCCCCACAGAGAGCAAAGGCCTAAAATGATACAATTATTCAATTGTCACACTTCTGTCATAATTAGAAAAATCAATGCTAAATTTCAGCACACTGCATAGCAAGCATTACACAGAAACAAACTTCATGTTAGGTTCACAACATGTACGCACACACTCCAACATGTATCAATTTATGGCAGGAAAAATTCAAAAAAGGCATTTTCACAATGTTTGAAAATGGGCAAATTTTGCCAGAGCTTCCAGGCTGTAGTCATATTTTTATTTGCACATATTATCATTTTCTTATTTTACTTTTCATAATGTGGGAGATGAGAGATTTTAAAATTTTGTTTATAATCCTTTATCTTTGTTTTAAGGGATTTTAAATTTTTTAATCCAAAATTTAGTTTGACAAAAATAATTGCTCAAAAAAAAAAATTGTATCAACAAAATTTTAATGGTTTTAGAGAATACAAGGGTTGCTGGTTTCAAAACTGGTGTTGGGTTTTTGTGCCAAATGGGCTCTACTTTTTGAGATGATGTATGATCTCAACATTTCAATGTAGTCTACAGCCACTAGTTTTGGCGTCAATTTTTACTTTAGTATTATCAGACATCAGTGGTCTGGTTTGTATTGACCTCAAGTTTATTTATTTACATTTTACATAGTTTGAATGCTGCTTATGTATTGCTATTGTCATTTAATTTTCACTTTATCTGAAAAACTAGTCAGTCTGACAAAACCAATGCCAGATTTGGTTTCGGCTGTCCAAAGTCACACATATTCAGCAATGAAATCAGTGTTAAGCAGTATAATTAGTTTTGCGAAATTGTGCATAAAAATAGAAACAAGGGCATAAAATCTTTTTAAATGGGAGCATGTGATTAAATACTAATTAATGAAATTATATTTATAATAAAATGGATTCTAGCTGGATTAATTCATTATATTAATTGATGAAAAACAAATTTCTGCTTCACAAAAATCTTAGAATTATATTTATCAGAAGTGATTCACACATAATAAAACAACTTATTTAATGCATTTTTTTATTTTTTTACAAGCTATAGAAAACACTAAATATTCATCTTTCAGCAAGAAGAAATTGATGATTTTGCAAGTCAGACGATCTCTAAATGGCGAAGTTAGTATAGTGTTTTTAATATATTTTCTAGAGAAAAGAGAAAAATGGTTTTATTTATAAAAATGTTCTCTGAAAGCTTTTGTAATTTTCTTTTGCATCAAAAAATATGTTAAGTTTTTCCTTCTGAAGATTGTATGTCGGCCTGTACAGGATCAAGTTAATACATACAAATAAAAGGCCACAACATGCAAAATGCCCATATATTACTTATATATTAAAATACAGCAACCCAATTAAAAATGCAATCACAAAAATTACAAACAATATATACATGATAAAATATGCAATGCCCATAAAATATATATTTTGTCTTATTTCCTCGGACAATGGATAGCTTCTCGATTTTACCCCAACGTGTTTATCATGTTACGTAGTTTATTGATTTGAATGTGTCTATCCCATCAACCCATTTCTTTCAGTTAGGAAACAGAGCAACGTAAAATGATAAAATAGGTATCTACACTTTGTAGCTTTTTTATAGCTCTTTTTGAGACAAATCTGGCTATGTAGTCAATAATTGTCCGATATTCATTATAGTAACAAAGCCTGCAGTAAGAATTGAAAAGCATTTGCTTATCTATTTGACTGTGTAAATGCATAGTTTAATTTATCTTTCCGCATGCGCAAAAAAAAATCCTTTTGTTTTCCTGGTATTGCCAATAATCCGAAGGGAATGAGCAGGCTATTAGGCTCAACCATATATAATGAGAGCAGGTTAAGTTAAAAATTTTGAATTTTGAGGTATTTCTTGAACAATGGCAGATTTCAGATGGAATAGATATCTATGGATATGTTTTTATTGATGAATATATCCGTTTTTCAATGATATATTGTTTATTGTTATAGAAAGACCCAGAGCAGTCTTAACAGCATTATAGATTCTCCCGGGCAAAGTGGGTTTTTCCCCCTTCTTAGGCCTCCCACTAAGCTAAAAGTACCTGCTTAATAATTCACGTGCTTACTCTTGAAAATTGTAACCAGATCTAAATGTCACGAGGCCCATCTCTTCATTTATGGGCTTGTCTGGGCATAGCTCAGAGCCCTCGCTTTAATACAGCATTGCTGTGAGTTTATGAACAAAGATACCCATAAGGGTAGACCAGTGGTTTCCAACCTTTATGTGTCTGAGGGACATATAATTGAAACAAACGTGCAATTTTTCACAAGGGGATGGCAGGTTAAAGCGTCCAAATGTATTGTGAAAAATGGCTATATTTCATTAACCCCAATGTTTATCATTATTGGTACATAGCAGCTTGTTAGTCATTCTCTTTTGCAACCATGCCCTGAGGGCAATGAGCTTACACTGCAGTGGCACCAGAGCCTGGTAGTATTTAATTTATACTGCACTGTTAGTTATTTCCAGGGAAGGCTTGTGGGTGCAGTGTTAGAGGGACCACTGGCTGGGGGTTCCTTGATTTCTTCTATGCTGATCCGAAGGGTTATCCTCAGATTTGTGTTAATTGAAAACACTTATTTTGGTGATTTGGCGATACTTGTGCTGGATGCTTCTGTAAAAGCCAAAGATGTAGTGAAATAATTTTGTTGCACGCCTGATTTTGTTTCATTGGGGCAGTTCCTAATAGTTTTTTGACATTTCTCAATATCTAAATTCAAATTTATCTACATCATAGAATCATGCAGACCATGTACGGAAAAAGGTAAAAACCAACATACACAAATGGTTATTGCAGAAAAAGTAATTACGAAATTTGAAAGCTGTATATTGGACGGGAGGAAAGAACATAATAATCGGATGAACTCCCCTGCACTAGGGAAAAAAAACACTGCCAATAGCATATAACCTGGAACAAATTTGTATATATAATGGTTTAGTAACACGTAATACATAAAAATAAGTCGGTGAAAAAACAAATTTTTTTGACAGGTTTTTTTTGTATGATTTGAGTATATACCAATATTTACAGTTAGTAACAAATGACATTTCAACTTTTTCTAACATAGGCAGACTATAAGTGTTAATCTTGGAAGTGTGGCAGAATATATTCCATAATCTATATATGCCCAGAGACTATTATTGTAAAAACATTTGGGTCTGGCGTATGGTGTAATGAGTATGAGATTTTGTATTATAAAAATAGTGTGATTGGTAACTTAAGGTTATAATATATTTTTTAGTATGGTAAGGGAATTAATTGGTTCAAACATAAAAACTGAGATGAAATAATTATATGAAAGTTGGAACAGGTAGTATTTTATGAAGAATGCGAGTTTGATCAATAGGAATATCAGATAATGTTATGTGCATAAATGTCCCCTTTAAAACAAAGTTATTTTTGGTAGTTCTACCCGAAATCAAATCACGATAAATGAGACTGAAGAATTGTGGTAATATATACAAGCCGTTTAATTTTTAAAGGAAGGGAGAAAAAGATTTTTGTAGTTATTCTGATTCTTTGGCTCATCACTCTCCTAACATGGTTTATGTGCTCATCCCCCTTGAGATGGCTTAGAATGTATGATCTAGTACTCTTAAAATGACTGTTAAAATTTAAAAAAAAAGCTTTACATCAGCTGTAATTAGGGAAATTTAAAGAATAAATGCGGCATTGGCAGGCTTGTCATTTAAACTTTTTTCCAGAGTGGGGCAAAGAACATTGAGTGTATGTATATACATTTCTATACAGCATTTTCTAAAGCCAGTCCCCTTCCCAAATGATGGGCCTGAGCATTGGCATGATTTTAATTCCAGACAAAGCCAGTAAATAGATTTTAAAATCATGAGTACAGAAATCATGATCTTGTTCATCAATCATTTTCAATGCACTGTTGGATGAAGGTCTCCTAAATTTTTCACATTTGGCTCTGTCTGATGTTTTAGCCTTCCAGTTCGTTGTATCGAACCACTGGCAGAATATGAATACACACTCTTATCTAGATTTAACCCAGGTTCCTAGTGGTCCAATAGACATTTAAAATAAAAAATGACTCGTGAAAGAAGGAATCGTGTTACTGTTAAATTTCAATAATATTTATAATCAAACAAAAATCGTAAAAACAGTCCCCATTTCAAACACAAATATCGAATTATTTAAATAATTATCAAGGTAAAAATTCAAGTGGCACAGGAAGAAACAATATATTGTATAAATTTAAAATTCGGGTATAATAAATCTGAATTTGATAAAATTTTTTGACATTAAAGAGGGGAGAAATCTCATTAAATGTTAAATTACCTTATTGGCCTAAATAGTTTCTTAATTTTGTTTCCCTTTATCTCTATATTACAATTTAAAATGTGGTATTAACTTCTTTCCTACCTTTTTCTCCATCCTCTTTTTCGCAGATGCTCCTAACGTCTGATGGAAATTACCATGTCTAAAACAAATTCTAAGTGTTGCATCTTTTTCCCCAATTTGATTCTTAGCTTCCACTTATCAATCTGCCTTAAATTTTTCAAAAATTCCGAAAAGTAAAGTTTTGAGTGGCAAAAACCCCCTTTTCCCATTAGTAGTCCGGTTTCAAAAAAGATCCTTCTATTGGGTGATGAGGATTATGTAGATACAAATTAGTATTAAAATTAACATCATTGGTCAGGTTCAGCCCCTACGATCTTCGATGCATAAAGGAGGAAACATTTTACACCATAGCAAGTTGACTCCAGCTACTTTTCTGATCTTTTTGATCCATCTTGTTAATAACTGTTAAGTTGTAATAAGATGGCTTTTCTCCAATACCATTGAAGATATGTGCAAATGTTAATTTTATTAATGCAGATGTTTATTGAGTTGCTAAATCGAATCTTCATATTTTAGGTATTACTGGGAAGGTTGACAAGTTTATTTGCATCGATCCTAATGCAAGGTAAGATTTTTACTTCTATCAGTGTGTGTGTGTGTGTGTGTGTGTGTGTGTGGTTTTTTTTTTTTTAGTTCCAAACAATTGTCATGTACTGATACTCATTGAAATACTTGCTCCTAGTCTCACTGATGCTGTAAGACTTCTTGTTCAAGAAAAAGTCCATAGGCTTCCGATATTTGATGAAAAAACTCAATCTGTGTTATACACATTGACCTACAAGCGGATATTACGGCATTTTCTAGTTTGGGTAAGTGTTAGAGAGATATTAAAGTTTTTTTTTTTTTATGGTATATTTCGGATATTTTTGTCTTTTTTTTTTAAAAATTTTAAATATACTATATAACAGAACATTGTATGTTTTTATTTTTTATGCTCTATGATAAATTTTGATTAATTACAATAAATTTTGATTTTAATTGTATATATTCAAATTTACTTGTAGAATATTATTAGAGCAATTTAGTAAAACTTTAGAAAGTAAGTCTGATATAATGAGTGGCTGAAAACAAGAATCTTGCTATAACGAGTGATTGGCAAGTTGTCAAATAGCTAATGTAAAAATATTTTAAAAAATATTCGGCTATATAGAGTTGAAAATTAGGAAGCATTTACTATACTATAACATCAAACAAGTTCTCAAATGCCAGTTTTTCTATCTTCAAAAACTAAACATGACTCACCGTAGCACATGCTCTTCATAAAAAAAATTTAATGAGCTACTTGCAAAGAATTGATGCTGAAAGGTAAAATTTTTCAACCCTCTTATTTATGGGCTCCCCCAATTCACACATGTGGGGGGGGGGGGTTATGTGATTTTGTTAGAATCTTATTTCTTGTGACTATCTAGTAGTGACTAAGAACTAGTTTAAAGTTTTTGAATGACAAACATTATGTTAAAAAATTTTCAGATTATCGGAAAGATGTTGACTAGTCCATACAACCATCAAAGTGGGCAATGATGCAATAATTGAAAACTTTTATTCTTCAGTTGGTCCACTAAATTACTTTAATTGATTTTTGCATCAAATTTTATATTAAAGTTCTATTCATTTATATTAGAATGAAATGATGTAAAGCAGTAATTTTCTACAATTTTGCAACCTGACAGACCAAAAATATAAGTTGGCTTATTGCAAGAATTCTGTTAAAGACAGTTTTCCTCATGATTGTAAACTGCCGTTATAACAGACTTTTACTGTATTGTACAGTTATACTCTAATTTCATCTACACTGATTATGTAAAGTTTAATTGTTCGAAGTGCATGCAATACTTGCTCTACTTATATAATTTACATTCAAGCCCTAAGGGCTTATCACTAAGGATTTTTTATGGTAAAGGCTAAATAAAAAGATTGTTGCTCATATGCATATTTAATTTTTGGCATATTCTATCTATTAAATCCTATTAGTGATGGTCTAAAACAGTTTCTTATGCTTCTGTATGTTGGACATGTTTCTGAGGCTGGGATTACACTACAAAAGTTTGATAAAGACCTTTTATAAAACTTGCATTCAATGATCTTATTGGATGCATTTTCTAGAATGTAACCAATAATCTTATTGGTGGCCCTTTTCAAGTTTTATAAAATTTTGATAAAAGTATTTTTATAGTGTAATCTCAGCATAAGACAAGTTT
Organism: Pholcus phalangioides; assembly: GCF_987345545.1. Lineage (NCBI taxonomy): Eukaryota > Metazoa > Arthropoda > Arachnida > Araneae > Pholcidae > Pholcus > Pholcus phalangioides. The sequence goes on from NW_028301606.1 coordinate 522,981, forward strand.
TAATGGAACCATAAGTTTCTAACTTGGGTTTCACTGTATATGATTTTTAGATTAGCTTGTACTATTAGAGCCTGTTCCTCAAGTTTGGACCCTCTGCAAACTCAATTTTTTTGGCACCTTTTTATAGTATAACATTATTTTGAGGCAGGCGTAGAGTGGCATGGAGGACTTGTGCCTCCGCTGTATGATCAAAAATTAAATATTTATTAGTATTTTTAGTTTAAAAAATTGAAATCAAAATATTTCAGTATGGCATCCAAATGGGGCTGAAAATTTATAGGCTTGGGCATATGTCCCATGTGAAAAACATTGTGTACTTTACTTTCCAGGTATATATCCAAAAGAATAATAGGGGTGGGGAGAAATTCATAGAAACGCTGTAGTTTTTTATACCCACAACTTCATGTAATTGATACATACTTTTAATAAAGAATTGAGAATCAAAATTAAGTTTTATTCTAATTTTTTATAAGTTTGTCAAATTCTCAAATGAAGTTAATTTTATGATTAAACATTGGCCAGGGTTCTGGAGTTAGTTTTATATTTAACTTGTGTATTTCTTTTTAATAAAAATTCATTGAAAGAATTTAAAGTCGGAATGTATGGAAAAAAATTCATTTAATAGGCTGCAGCTTTGAATTAGCTACAAGAGCTGACAATCACCTTTTTTTTAAATGCTGTATAAGCCATGACATCAATCATGATTTCCTGTGATAAATTATGAATGATGCATCTCTACATGGGCGGAGATATGGGGGGGGGGGTAGCATCAAAGGTAAAGCTGACTGATTTAATGTATTTGTGTATGTATGTATGAATTGATATCGTGTCCCCTTCCCCCAGACTTTCAAGTCTATCTCCGCCTATGCATCTCTAGTGTAATTAAGATTTCTGGGAAGTAACTCATTTTCTCTATTGATTTCTATTTTATTTTATAAATTCCTTTTGTGTCTAAAATTTTTAATTGTATATATTTATTCAAGGGTCTGGGTACAGAGCGTCAGATAGCATCCATATTTCCAAAACCTAGGTTCTTTGCAAGGTCCATTAGGGAACTTCAGCTCGGAACATTTGAAAACATAGCTGTGGTAAGATTCACTATTATTGTATTTTACGAAAACTTCATTCTATTGTGCCTAAAATTCCATTTACACTTATCAAGTACTTTAAAATGTATGCAGATGTTAAGGGCTGTTTACATTGGTTCACTTGTTAAGTTCGCAAATGATTCAGTGTGTCAAGTAGACAAGTAGAAAAGAATCTGGTTTATTTTTTGTTAGGTAGGTTCTATGGCCATGTGCCACTGTTCATGGCCTTGTATTATCCAAGGAGCATTCACTACTTGATTACTTATGTTGGAACAGATTTTAGTTTAGTACTTAATGACTACATCACTTGACCATATTAAATTGCTTGACACATGAAACAGGCTTTATCACAATAGTTGTCTATGTATGAGATAGAAAAATAATCCTTTGCCTGATACTTTTATAATCACCAATTGAGAAACAATGAAAGAAGAAAATACATAGAAATTATGAAATTCCCAATGTATTTTGGCTCGCTGTGGGTGTAGTCTTTTAAAGAGAAAGAATATCATACTGACCAAGGATCTGCCTTGGGTTGGTTACCAAATCTTTTTACTCTCATCAATCAGAGGAAAGAAAATGCACCTGTTCAAGTAAATGTTATGGCTTGGACAGACATATTTTCTTTCCACTGAGTTAAATTGAGTAACCAACCCAAGTGGGATCCTCAGTCAGTGATATTTCAAAACAAAGTGAACCCCTGCTCTGTATCATTCTAGAAATATTTGAACCTTCAATATCAAACAATAAAAATACAACAATTTGAAATAAATCAATCCGTACTTTTCCTTTTGAAGTGAATATAACATTAAATTTTGTAACATCGAAAGAAAGTGTGGCTAAATCAGGTTTTCGGTGACAAGCTATCTCTAATTTATTCAAGTGTAGGGCTTGACAAATCCTAGGTTGCCATGGTGACTGAAACAATAGAATTGGTGCCTAAAATTTCTTTTTTCATTAAATTTATACCTGAGGGCAACACAAGTTTCTGAATTTATGCATCTACTAACAGTGAAAAAAGATCACCAAAATCTTAAAAATTCTCCCAACTTTTAGAAATTTTGGGAAAAAAATTCTTTTGGCTCCTAAAAGAATCTGGTTGGTTGGCAGTTTTTTTTTGTCAAGCTTTGTTCACTTCCTTTAAAAATGCACTTTTGCCGATCCTTTTAAATAAAATGGGAGTAAAAAATACATACTTTAGAGTGTAAAAAGCAGAGTGAAAAGGATTTAGCTTATATAACAAAAAGTTGTCAAAAGCTGAATCTTAAGTTTTTGAATTTGTTTTATCAGCATTGATATTGGGTTCTTACATGTAAAGAAAGGATTATACTTGTTCATCCAAAGAACAATTTAGATAATTCTTTTGCTTGGTTCTGGAACTTTTACGTTAGCAGAAAAAAGTAGAAGGGGGGGGGGGGAAATGTCAATTTTTCTATTTTTGCACTAGGAGTGAAGTATTTTTAACAAATGAACTAACATTCACTATTTTTATCAAATTTCATAGCATGGAGATCATTACATATATAATCAAGATTTCACTTTATTTCAGGCTCATTATGACATGACTGTGATCGAAGCTCTGGAAATCTTCCATGCAAGGAGAGTTTCATCATTGCCGGTAGTTGAAAACAACCTCCTTGTTGATATATATGCCAAATTTGATGCATTTGTAAGTCAAATTATTTTTTTTAATCGTTCAGTTTGAGTTGAAGTTTTTTGAGTAAAATTCGGAGTGTGTGTGATTTTTAAATTATTAACTGAAAAATAAAAAAACAATTAAATCAAAATTTATATTGAAAATTATTTAAAATGAGGACCATTTCTTTGATCTGAATTGACAAATATTTGGAATAATTGAAATGTGTATAGTTTGTATGTCCAAATTATGTGTTTTCAGCTTCCATTTCTGAAAATTCCCTAAAGTATGCTGGGTATATTTCATTTTTGGTGAATAGGTTTTGTTACAAGAAATTCTTAATGAAAGGCAGCCTAATTCTGTCACTGTAATAGGGCTCTCTTATACATATATAGACTACTTATTGCGCATGTTTGTAATAACACATACATATAAATCAATTAATTGGGACCAAAATTTTGGGAAATTATTTGTGTAGCTATCGTAATAAAGAAAAGACTATTATATGCCCTCGTGTATGGCTTCATAAAATTTAATGTCTTACCACTTCAACCTGGTCCTTCAAAACATTCAAGTTTAACACTAGTCTCATTTGCAGATTTTTTGAACCAATCTTTTGAACACCTGCATTCTTCCAATGCGAGTAGAATTTCAATTTTAACATTTTAATTAAGATTTGCTCTTATCTTATAATTATATATATATATATATATATATATATATATATATATATATATATATATATATATATTACACACACACACAAAATTTCTCAAGTTTTGCATGAATGAATTGGTATTTCTTTGTTCTTATGAAGATTGAATTTTGGAATCTCTTTCTAGGCATTAGCAAAAGATAACGCATACAATAATCTGAACATAACTATAAGACAAGCTCTCAGGGAAAGGAATGATGTAAGTTTGTTAATAATTTTCTATTAGCTTTACTTGAAATGGTTAGAATTAAATGAGTTTGGTTAGTAACATCAAAATTTTGTTTTTATACCTACTCGCGATTGACACACTAGAAATAGTTGGGTTAACCACTTGGCTGTTTGATAGTGATTACTTAAACAGTAAATGATACCATGATTTTTTTTTTTACTGCTATTTAATTGACTGCAGTTTTTAAAAGTTTGAGGACGTGAATCTGAGTCTGTCTCGGTGCAGTATGCAGAAATATCAGCATTACAAAAATTGTTTCATTTCAACTTTATTTTTACATGCTACTACAACTTTACTGTACATGTACCTCGTACACATTCCTCTATGGAATTTCTAACAAATTGGTACATGGCGGAATGTGTGTACGTGTTGGGAACCTAACGTGAAGTTTTTTCTGTGTAATGCTCATTATGTTTAGTTCTGCCATCAATCTTTCTAATAAAGTAGTGTAATGATTGAAGATTTTACCATTCTAGGCCTGTTGCTCTCTGTGGCAAGACTTAACGGAGAGATCGGCTCGCATTCACATCTCAAAGTAGGGAACAACAGTAAATAAATTTCAGCTGACCCCACCACTGTTGGTTACATACTACTACAAACATTCTTTGCTTTACATGATTAATTGGTTTCACAAAATAATCACTTAGGAAGAAATCTATCGGAGTAAAATTTAACATGGGTAAGATAAAGGGATTTTTTCAGAAATATAAGAAAAAGTAAATGCAGCTTCTCTCTCTAGCAGCAAAGTTTTTTTATTGAATTAATTAGCCAAACCAGCTTAAATTTACAAGATTTATTTGTATATGAATAAATTTTATTAATACTTCTGTCTTCTCTACTGCATATTGACTCTAGTATGAATGTGGATGTTTTCTTTCCTGAAGAGCCTGATATGATAGGCCGATAACATTTTTAATGAAAGCAGTCTAGATTCAGCTGGCAAACAGCATTCTTCGTCTCTTTATAAAAACTTTAGAAACGAAGCGCCAGTGAATTGATTTCAATTAAAATCTTAATAGTATTGTCAATGTGTTACCAAAAACTATTCATTGGCGAGATTGATTTGACTGTTTCTTTTTTCATATTTGTCTCGTTTACATCAAGTCCAATTTTATTTTGTGTCATATTCCTACTTTGCAAGTCCATTTTCAGGATTGAAATCAAACTACAGACCAAATTTTATTTGTCACAATTTCAAAAATTAACTTTTCAAAATCATGTTATGGCAAAATCGTAAGCAAGATACACCTGTAATTTAGATTGTATTTATAAGCTATAGTCTTCTACTAACTGCACTCAGGGATGTATGCAAGATCTACCTTTTGGAATAAGGATGGGGTACCAGGTTAGGATGGGGTAGAAGGATCTCTACCAGAGAAATTTTTAGTGACTAACTTTCAAAACACATTTCAACACTTTGCAGTCCAGAAGTTTTTGGTGCAGTTCGTAATTTTTTGTTCTCCCCTCCCTGCAATAAGGAAGGTTCCCCCTGGATGATTTTGCATTTTTTGAATGACTTACAAGGTTTGCTAACAGTTCAAATTCACTAGGGCCACTTACTGTAATTGTAACACTTTTATAACAATGAAGCAGTGCCATCTTAAGGCATGGGCCTATCCGGGCACCTCAAGCGAATAGGAGCCTTACAATAATGAGATCTGGTTGAAATTTTCGAGAATTTATTTGGTTGGGCCTCAGAAAAATCAGTTGGCCAGGGGGGCCCATGATACTCTTAGGACGGTCATTCAATGAAGTACTGTTTTTTCCCAATTCCATCTCAACATGGGAACTCAAATTGTTAAATCAACAGAAATTGATCAAGTTAGCGTATAAAAGGTATTTTCTTTCAATGAATTGAAAAATATATATATTGGAATATTTTTCATTTTTGATAGGGCCCGTGTCCCCCAAGACTTGGGCCCTTTCCTGTGTATCCCTTTGACTGCACCTGCAATACTAGATAAGTACAATTTTATAATTTTGGTACATTTAGAGTGTTTTTCATCTATTTATTCCTTCATCTGATAGGAAATCTCTTTCCAATACTGGGCGTGTTAGATTCAGGAACCCTGTATTTGTGAACCAGGGTCATAGGCTGGGATGTTTGAATCTCCTATGCCATGATTTTTCTTGGATCCTGTAATAGTAAATTTGATTTAAAAAAATCTGGTCTCCAGGTAGCAAATCCTGTTAAATTCCCTTATGTGAAGGCCATGGTTATAGGTCTTTTGATTATAACAGTTTGATCAGTTGTTTCAGTATCATAAAATAGTAAAGATTACGGTGCCAAAGGACAAAATTCTCATTTTAATTGTTCTCAGCTGCTAGGAACTATATTTTCACTTGGTAAAATGCTCAGGTTATGCTCTAGTCATATTTTTTAATAGCTAAAATTTTGAATACTGATTTTTTTTATAAATTTAACATTTGTAAAAACGTTGAAATATTTTTCTTTAGTTTGTAACATCTATAGCAGTATCTTTAAAATTTAAGTGCAACAATCAAAACTAAATTCTGCTGCAAAATTAGAAATAAAAACAATTGTCCCAAGAAAGGGATAATGGTAAATAATTGGTTAAGTAAAGATTTTAATTATGAATAGAGGATCAATATATATTTATTTGTATGCAATTTCTTTTTCAGTACCAGGAACCTTTATTGACCTGTACACTTGATGATACTTTGCAGTGCATCCTAGACAGAATCGTGGAGTCTGAGGTAACTATTTTTTTAATGTACAGTTGATCGCTATTTTATAAAACAATAGTGATACCTCAGCTTATAAATTTTTTGGCCAACAGGGATTTTTCAGCCTCTTCTAAAGATGACAGATTTAGTTAACGTACATTTTAGTTGGTATGGTTTAGTGCACTGATGCGAAAGAGGTGCATCATGAGCTAAATTTTTGTGCCAATCAAAATGAATCCAATGATTAACTGTCACTTTAGCAAGATTAATTTTCCTCTACCTTAGAATTGCTTTCCAGATATTTTCTCTTGAAAGATTTTGATGCATTTCATATAAAATCAATTACAAGCGAAGAGGGGGAAAAAATAGATTTTATTCTATTTAAAAAAAAAAAATAGAAATTTCAATTCATGCGAAATGACATTAATCTAAACAGTCTTTACATTTTAGGAACTTTTTCATCTGCATGTTTGTGAGAAAGAAATGAGCTGACTATCCACATAGCACTGAGCACACCAACTTTTTTTTTTCACTATGGCTCATGAACCCAAATGCATAGCATATGAGGTATAAAATGAAAATGTTCCATCACATAGTGAAGTTGTTTGGCTCTCTTCCTTCAATCAGTTTATATTTTTTCATAATGTTTTATGGAACTTACTTTGTAATTTTGGATAGCACCTGGAGCAAATTAAGTGATTTTCCATAGAAATAATTCATCAAAACTAAGGGAAATCATGTTACGGCTAAAAAATTTAATAAAAGAATGAATTATTTTTAGCCAAGGTATCTCTGTATTACTTTTCTCAGAAAAATCTTAGTGGAAAATTTTTTTTAGCCTCTACCCATTTGAACATTTGTTTTAACTTCTGATGAAACCACAAAACTTATCAATGGCTTTAGAAACAAATCTGCTGTACCATCAAAGTTGCATTTCTTTGTATAAAAAAAAATAGCCTTAGATTACCATTTTATAATAGAAGTATGATATAACAACCAATTTTTCTTAATGATTTATGTATCATTTCCCCCAAGTGCTACAGTTGCTCAGTTATGTGAAACCATGTCCATACACTTTTGATCCAGCCACAAAGTCCCTTGGATTTTTGTCACAAAAGTTTTGATCAATAGTTCTGTCCTTTCAGACAATGGTGAAAGGAAGCTCCTCTATTCCATTATTTAATGCAGTTCTTCAACCACTGGTGCATGAGTGGGTGTTACTTGGAATTTCCTGCCAGTCCACAAAACATTCTGCCGATTTCAGGTAACTGTTATGGCAGTCAAGGAAACATTTTATTTTCTGGATATTATGCTGAGGTGAACTCAGAAAGAAAAGTCATCTTGTCTCTGCCGAGACTGTCGAACCCAGGCCCTCTTGCATACTGGGCAAGCATGCTACCATCTACACCACTGGAGACATTACCCTGCCTTCCTTATTTCACGCACTGTAGCGTGAGGCACTAAAGAGCGGCTACTAATGTCTCTACTTAACTTCAGGAATTGGCTTCCAGGTGGGATGGTTAAGAGAGATAGATGGCTTTGTTTTCTCAGCCCAAGATGTCAAGGAAACATTTTATTTTCTGGATATTATGCTGAGTTGAACTCGGAAAGAAAAGTCACCTTGTCTCTGCCGAGACTCGAACCCAGGCATTGTTTTTCAAAATGTGTCTTGGGGTATCGCCATGCTCTGTGGGGCGAGTTATCAGTATTAAGGCATCTATTTGAGTCTTGATTTATTCTTTTCTAGTTTTCTAGCCTATTCTGGGGAGTCAAGGATAAACGATGATTAAGGCGGGGGAACCGTGGGTATCAAAAGTGTGAGAACCACTGTGTCATGTCATTGGGAAGCTGCATTGTTATAGGGTGAAAGCATGGTGCTTTTCAACATTTTCTTTTTAAGACATTTTTAGCCCTGTTGGTGAGAGAAACCAATCAGAAATCAAATGGAAGCTTGTGCAGTGCTCTGTATCTCAAGCAATGTTGCAGCCACAAATGTATCATTTTTCACCAAAGACATAGGGGGGATGTCAAACAACTGGGAAATAAAATCTGAAATTAAAATTGCTGTTGTGTGTTGATCTGTGTTTTTCAATTTTGTCTATTTCTTTTTTAAATTTTATATTTAAAAAAATAAAATACTAGATTGTATTTTATAAAAAATCTTCTATATCAATTTTTATTTGTCTTGGCCATCAGCAGATCTGATAATTATTTCCACCATTTTCATTACTATATATATACAAAATTGTTTAACCAATCCACTATTTTCACTATTCCATAGATGTGTATTCCATTCTATAAACATGTTTTTGAGAATTTATAGCTTTTTTGTTTTTTTTAACGTGATCTTCACCCATCTGAGAAAAGCCAATACAATTTATTGAATTAGCTGTATTTCATTTCTGTTGAGCTTATCACGACCCCTCAACATCTTGTTACGATATTCAAATGAAGAAAAATGTGTGCTGTCCCACTAAAAACACTGTATTTAATCACGTATAGGATGAGGTGTTTAATTCCTTTCACAGCTTTAAAAATCTAAGCTGTGTGAGTGAAGGATTTAGTGATGAATGCGTTCAAGAGAAATCTCATATGACATGAAAAACGTTTCACAGGAAAACAAACACTTGTGTGATGATCTCTAGTGGAATGACATCACAATTATAGCCCTTGAACATCAATAAGTGGTTTACAGATCACTTTAGAAAACTGTACAGACTAGCTTACTGCGGAATACCAAGAAGTGAACCTAACCAGGCCATAAAACTGACTAATGCTTCATAGCTTGTTACTTGGGTGTCAGTTGAGCGGAAGAGTATATCGTGTTAGCCAGTATCAGTCATCAGGGAATGTTGTACTGTAAAACCACTTTTGCATTCACTCTAAAATCATACTTTGGTACATATGTGAATAATTACTGTATTTACTTGTATGTCTCTGGCTGAAAGGGGGAAAAATAAGAAATCTCAATGTGTCATAATTTTGTTGCTGATCAATTTTTCTACTTTTTGTTGACTTTGTTACAAATGCATGCATGTCTTGTCTTTTTGAATATACAGTGGAACTTCAATTAACTAGCAAAAATTTTGAATAAATTTTGGCTCGTTTAATGAGCAATTGTTCGCATTACGAGCAAAAACTTCACTTTTTTCATTTATTTTCACATTCACAACTGATTCGCTCATGCGTTATGAAATTTTTGGGTAATATTCCCCCCTACGTTCTCCGGTACGTGTGCCTATCAGAAAATTAACATACGTGTGATAGTGAATATTTACGATACGAAACTAGATGTAGCATAGCAGTGATATGTATGTGCACTTGAAGTTTTTTTTCCAAGCAGAATTTAGAAACAAACTGCAGACTGATCGCATTATTGAACGTGATTTTGAAGGGGCTAGCTCATGAACAAGAGTCACTACTTGTCAGATTTTGTGCTTGGGTAAGACCATGGATTGGAGGTGCACGAGGATGGCATTCAAGAACTAGTGATGAAAAATGTCTAGGAGTTGGCTGTAGATAAGGTGATGGATTTCTTTTGCACTCACCAGCAACAGTTTATGGACAATATCTTGTCTGAGGAAGAGAGAAGTAAGGAGGAGTCTCTCGCATATAAAATGAGGTTAGATGTGTAGAATGAGGGAATCTGTAAAACTCTGTAGAAAACCACTCAAAGTTGTATCAATGTGCAAGCAATGAATCTCTTCAATTAATACTGTAATTTCCCAGAAATTCTAAAAAAAGAGGCAAAAGCAAGTATCATTGGATAAGGTTCTTTTTGAAAGTCACGCAAAAAGAAAGTTTGCAAACAACCGTGAATCTGTAAATCTTTCTAAACGATAGTGTCTCTCTCTCTCTCTCTCTTCGTTTAGAGTAAGTTAATTTGTAAAAATTATCATATTGTATGTTTATATATATATTTATGGCATTATCTATATAGTTTATTGCATTGTGCATAATTGTTTAATTATTGATTGAATGCCATTTTTATTAGACATTTTTATGCTAATGAATAATTATGGAACAAATCATCAGTTTCCATTATTTCCTATTGGGAAGTTTGATTCGAACAACGAGCTATTCAGATAACAAGCATGTTGGCAGAACAAATTAAGCTTGTTAACTGAAGTTCCACTGTATATAAAAATATGAAGAAATATTTTTTGATTTAAATACAAAAGTATAAAATGAAAACTAGGATGCCTTTGAAATTTTACTGTATTTGATTTTAATGCACTATTGATGATAAATTTCTATATTCTTTGCAGGTGCACAGAGTTATCATTGTGAAACCAAAGCGAATTTTTGTCGGAATAATATCTTTGTCTGACATCATTAAATTCCTTGTATTAAGAAATGAAGGTAATCAATTCACTTTATCTTGTGTAATGAACTTTGTTTCCACTAAATTTTTTTTATCCAGTTTCCGCATTAATCAATGTAAATTCTTGTCAGCAAATACAGGAAAAGAAATTGGTTCTGCTAAATTTTACAAACTTCTCTTCTGATCCCAAAACAATATCCAGTGGTATCTTGTTACGATGATACTTGATACAGCAATAAATCCCTCTACAATGATATCTTTTCAAATCTCATTTGGAATCTCTCCTATAATCTAACGTTAAATCCTCCTATATACAACAATATCCTTCAGTACGATACCCCTTCCTTTCTATATCAATATTTTTTATATTGCTTTGGAAAAATATTCCTCCAATATATTTTTGAAAACACTTCACATAGTTCTTCTGAGGACATCTAATACTATTTGTGTTAGGCACATGTGATCACCCTTTTCAGTAATGGTACTTTTTATGTGATACACTAAAGTGCTTTGTGATGAATCTTGTCTTTACAGGGGCAATACACGCAACATAAATGAATTTTGTTTATCAACTGATCAATTAAACTTTTTTGCTCTACATAAATACTCGAAGCCTTTTTTTTTTTTTTTTGGTAATATTAACAAGACAGATTTAGAAAAGATGCCAACAGCATTATAAATTGGATTCCTCGTGATAATGCTGCCTCTTATTATGATAATCTCTACAAAAAAATTTTCCCTCTGAATATTGTTATATTGAGGTTTAATTGTGTCATTCCTTAAAATGTCTTTCCCATTTACTTTCCAAACTTTTGATATTACAAACTGCCAAAGAGAAGTGTTTAGCTTGTACAGTGTTGTCTGATTTTTCAATGCTACCATTTATATTTCAGAAGTGAAGTGTAATATGGAGAGGCAGTTGTATTGAAATGCCCATATAAACATGAGTTTTACCATTTGCTGTGAAAGCCGATTATACGAAGGGAGGGGGGAAGAGGAAAGCTGAAATTATTTCAGGAAATAAATTTTTTGTACGAGTAAATATATAGGTAGAAATAAAATTGTTAAAATAAGTATCTTTTTTGAAGGTTTAAAAGGACTGAAAATATAGATACTTGCTTTTGTGTGTTTTATAGAATTTTAATCATAATCATTTATTTGTGCATGCATTTTCCTCGTTGTAGTCTACTTGTATTATGTATTCAAAATTAAGACCTGATTCTGGAAAAATAATTGGTTCATATAAGGTGTTGTATATTGTAAGTACTGCGCCTCACGCTGACATAATTCAAATTGGCCATCTGGTCACAGAATGCATGAAAGTATGTCTTCATTTATTTGTTAGGAGTTATGTAATTAGCAAAAGATATAGGCTAGTGTAGACAAGGATGGTATGAATTTTTTTTTTTCAATTTAAAGGGGTTTTACTATGGTGTCATTTGCATGTATAGGATTATTGGTCTGGATTTTCCCTAGAAAGTTTAGTCAATAACTGTGGATGCCTGCAGCTAATATAAAATTCTGTAGAATTTTTCTCATTCCAGAATTGTAGTGTAATGTTTGATATCATTGGGATCCGATCAAGCAACCACTTTGATGTACTCATCTTAATCTCGTCTCCTGCAGACAATATTTTTTTTTATATTGAAACTGGAAGAAAATTTTTATAATTTTTTTTCTCTTGTAAACTTATAGCGAATGACTTTGCTTTGAAAGAAATGGTTAAATCACCCTTATTTCATTAGATTCTCGTCTCTCAGTAGGTGTTTTTCAAATTCTGCATTCTTCCTCGTACATACAAGGTGTATGTACATGTCAGTAACAGTAGGTATTTTCTCTCCAGTGAGATGTCTTACTGGAGAGAATTCATTCAACCATTTGGGCTATACACTGGAATTTACTGTAGCTATTCTGTTTTCCCAGAATTAAATCCTCGGACTACTTCCTGTAGTTTTACCTAGACAGAGGTGAGTGTTGTGGTACATGGTTGACAAATTTGATGCTGCTGTCGAAGCTTTAAATTGTGAGCTATTTTACAAGATATGCTGTGTCATGGGGATCTTTCTGCATCACCTCTAACAGGTCACCCTTTTCTTGTTAGGATGTAATTTGACACTTTCAAGGTGCACAGATATCTGTATTCACTACAGTGTGTCACAAAAGTTTAGGCACACAGTATATTCTTTAATAAAATTAAAACCAATGTATTTTGTTCCCAAAGCAGAATATGCCAAAATCTGTGATGTAGATCACAGAACAATCTGGAGAAATTTTAAGAAGTGTTGTGAAGAAACACTATTATAGGAGTTTTTACTACAGAAAATTTTCAGTCAGCTGAGGGCTCCTTGCAGAACAATGCAAAAAATTCTGCTTTGGGAGATTTTGTTAATAATTTTATTTAAGATCAGGAATCGAGTGTTCTAGAATATATGAGATAATGATTTCATAAAAGCTTTATCAACTTTATCCCAACTCTGCAATGTTGCGATTGCTAGTATGAGCAAGTGGGCTTCTTGGCTTTTTTTCCTTGTTTTTTGTATAATTGTTTTCTTAAAGAATAAAAAATACTTGGTTTTTCATCAAAACTACAAGGTTTATTCGATGTATAAAAAGCAATGGCACTCGCATTAATTACTGAAATTTTTTTCACGATTTCTAGAAAAAAGTACTGAAAATTTGCCTTAACTTTTGTGGCATGCATTTTCATTGTTTTTGCTATAATGTAGCAAATATTCAAGATTTCTGTATAGTTTAAGTGTTACACATTTTTTACAGAATTCATGACAAACGAATAACACCTCACAATTTACATTAAATAACTTAAGGCACAACACTAATTTTGAGTTTTAACTTTTGTGGCACACTGTATATACAATGAATTCTGGCTATAACCAAAACATCTATAGAAGGCCTCCGCACGAAGCTCGTGATGTCGCTTTCTTTTCTTTCAAACCTAGTAGAACTTTGGTCTATTATCTAGTGAGGCATACTAGAAGTGTAAAGGTGTGTACCTAAACAGGCAGAGTGCTTATCTAGTGTTGTCCGATTTTTCAGTGCTACCATCTATATTTCAGAAGTGAGTATAATGACTGAATTATATTTATACCATTTGTAGGTCTGTTGTGTGGAGACTTTTTAAAGGGGGAGATCGGCTCGTTCATGCCTCAAAGTTGGGAACCACAGAAAACCAACTTCAGCTGACCACCACTGGTGATGGTGGGGGTTTTTGGAACCCGGGACCTCCCGATTAATCTGTCACTAAAACACTGGACCATCAGTGGTTCATGACATTATTAAAGGAGGCTATTTCACCTATATTGCTATTGGCTATAGCAGACCGACACATGCGCTATCTTTACCCTTTTTTGTAATACAGTCGAAACCTGTTTTAGTGAATACCATTATACAAGGGCGTAGCAAGGGCTGGGGTCTGGTCCCCCCCCCCCCCCCAAAATGTGAGAAAATGACCAAAAAAAGGGAAAAAGAAGGCCAAATCACTTTGGTCCCCCCCCCCCCCAATGAAATCTCTGGCTACGCCCCTCCCATTGTAACAAAAAAAATCTCTTTTTAACGAACACTTTTCTAATTTCCAAGAGAATTTTACATAGGAACAATATACAAAAACCTGAAATTCCTTTTTTATAAAGAAATTTCATAAGAACAGTGATTTCTCTAGTCTCTTGGAGTTCATTCATTACAATGGGATTTGACTGTACATACAATAGCTATAGGAGAGAAAGCCTTCAGTGATGTCACAAGTTTCATGTGGAGACCTTCTGTTGCTATAACTCAAGAATGAATTGTTTCTTTTGGGAAAGAAAAGAATTCCAGACATTGCAATAGATTAAATGGTCTTTACGTGCCTTCATATTGGGGGAAAAATATCCCATCATAAATAAGAAAATATTTGGAGACTTATTGTACCAGTCCTTGTAATGAAAAGGTTGGTATAATGCAGAGTCATTGTAAACAGGTGTGACTGTATAATGCATATCATTAAATGCCTGTACATGTTAATTTTCATTATGTAGCAATACAAGATGTTACTAAGTTTTCACTAATAGTAAGTGAAATTTAACTTGCTATTGGCTCGTATTTAGTTTAAAGAAAAAAGTTTTTTTAGCAAGCAGTTAATTTTTATTTTTTTACTTGTACTTTCTGAATAATTGTTATTCAAAAGGGTCACATTGCAGTTATAAATTTCTGTGTGAACTAGTAATATACAGTATCTTCCAAAAACTGAAGAATTAAATACACAAACTAAAAAAATTTCAAAATTATAATTCAGAAATGGATGAACCACACTGCAGAAAATGTAAAGACAGTGTAATCAATGTGAACAAATTTTTCTTGTGGGTTGCTATATTTTAGAAATGACATCCATATTTGTTATGGGCAGTTTTTTCTCAGCCACCTCATTGGGCATTTTGCCTGTTGTGGCCTTGTATTTGTTATATTAAGCTTTTGCTGCTTTTCTGTACAAAGTTTGTATTATGTCTTTTAGTTCAGTCTTCATACTTGCTCCAGAATTCTTATGTATATTTTTCTCCCTTAGTTGACAATGGGGCTGCTGCAGACGGAGCTGTTGGTGGTGTAGCAGGGGCTGTTGGTGGTGCAGCTGAGGCTTTCCCATTAAGGGATGAAAGTCGAGAAACTTTACAGCAAGTGGATAAACCTTTCGGATTGGGTGAAAATTCATCAGCATGTGGCTCCAAATCACCATCAGATGTTCAGCAAAGTTCACAACAAGCTTTACAAGCTGAAATTGAAAGCATTCCCTTTGTTGAATCTGCAGACGAAGATGAAGTATTTAAGCCCCTTGATGCTTCCTCTAATAATCCGGTTACAGAAGGTACCAGCGAGAGTTCTGCAGCTGATGAAAAAACTCTTGAAGCTCTCGACAAACTTGTGATATCTTGAACTTTTAATTATTTTTTTAATTTTTAACAAACTTCAATTTGCAAAATGAAAAAATACATCAACATTGTGTACCTGAACTGATTATCTAGTCCTTATTATAAACAACTTTTATACAAAAATACTTAACATATAGTTTACAAAGTAATTAGCATTGGCGTTTGGAAAATACTTCAGTACTTTACTGTCCCTGCCAGTATCGGTTCTCTATATATACCGTGACTGCCTTTTTTACCCCTCTCCCTGATGTTCTTATGCAGGGTTTAGATGGAAATAATTGGCTAATTTGCAGATTTTTGTTTGCCTTTTGATGTCTGAACCTTATTAGTATTTAGATAATGATTGTATTTTTGTTTTTTACACATGAAAATTCGATTGTAAATTAAAGTACTTTGAACTTTTGGTATTGTGGGGAAAAATATTTTTTTAAACTCTGCTCTCATGGGTATTTTACGTTTTCATTTTTTAGTTTGGTGCCATTACTATAAATGTACGTTCTGTGAAATATTGTACAGCTTTAGATACAGAATTGTTGATAACAGTTGTGGAATTGATGTGATTGTTAATATATTCCATTAATCTGTTGGAAAAAATATTTCTTAAAAGAAAATTGCTTTTAAGCAGTTTTTTTTTTCTGATCCTGTGCACATTTCAATGTGTATAGGCAGCAATAATTTACTGTGTAAATACCTTTTTTCTCATAACTTTCGCGTTTTTTAAAAATTATTTTGGTTTGTAATCATCGCAAAGATATTAGTCCGTTTGATTATGTGATTAAATGTATTACTTTGTAATGTTTTTCTCCCAAAACTTTTTTATGGTATCTCTTGTAAAAAATGCAAACTGAAGTTTTTGAATGTCTTCATACACACGAGTGTTTCCATTAGCATAAGTAGTACCTTACCTTCTTAACTGTATAGCAGGGTACCTTTTTACTTTAATTTTGATTATCTTTTACATATCTTTTTCATATTTCAGTTTTTAAGACTAAAAGCATTGATTTATTTCTTTGAATACATAACTTAGTTCTTGGTTTATTATAGGTCAGTTAACAGTATGGGAAATGTTTCTCCATTTCGTAGGTCAATTCTTTTCTGTGTTCCCTCTTGAGTAAGAAAGAATAAATTGGATTAAAGCAGTTTCATTTACAATTAAATAGTACAGATTGAGGTGGCTATTTTTTTTTTTAACATTTTCGAGAAGCATCTATTACAATTATGGATTTTAATATGCAGACCATTATATATATCTCTGGGCATAACTAGATTGTGCAAAACTTGTATTTGATTACGGTTTTTTAAATAGGTCTATATTTGCTCATCTAAAGTTACCTCTTTGCATTTAAAATACTATAGTAACTATGGATAATAACCCTGTGATATCTGAAATGATGCTCATTGAAGAAAAAAATAGCTTAATTGTTCAGCACAATGCACCTGGTTTTTCATACATCAAAAGGAAAGCAAATGAAAATAGTTAACATGTTTAATCATCTACAATTGAGAATAATCTGATGCTAGAGTACTAATGCTTAATTTTTTACAAATTTAAAAAAAAAAACATTGAAAACAGCTTGTGCATGATAATTACATTAATTTTAATTAATTGAATGAAAAATATGAAAAAACTGCTTAATTTTCATAAAATGATGAAAAAAATAGATTTTTTTTAATATGGACTTTTTTTATTTCCAAATTTTTTTTATAACGAGTATATGAAATGAGTTCAGAACCCTTTTTTTTTTTGTCAATTTATGAACTGAATAAGTTTCTTTTATTTTGGATCAATTTTTATTCAATATTTTGTTATTTTATTGTGGGTACAAGCTGTTTTTAATGAGATTTTTTTTGTAAATTTTTTGGGTAAAAAGTATGAGAGATGTGTAATTTTTTTTTTCTCTGGCACACACACGTAGTGGTGGGATAGCATACACAATCAAATATATGCGGTAAAAATTTGAAGTAAATTAATGGATAAATAATACTCTTGCATATATATAATATTTTTCATAAAGTTTTTACCATAAGGTAGACCTCTCTTTGATGAGCTAAATTCTCTTCCCCCACTTGCTATACATACAGTCTTGTCAACATTAATTTTTGAGTTTCTCCTGAAATTTGTGGGTTTGTGACAGATTTCATCCCTCCAGATTTTCAGATCAATATATCACTGACTCTTGAATAACACTTGAATTAAAAAAATATTTCTCATATAAATGCATACCTACTTTTAAAAGAGTCGTTAAACTATTCATCTTGAATGTTATTGGATTTACACTAGCTGGCGCGTTTTTTTTAAACGATCGACAATTTCAATGTTAGTTGCACTTGAAAATGATTTTTCAGAATAACACTACTATAATCTTTCATTATGGTGAACTCGTCTCTAATTATCACATACTTTCAAAAGGTGTACGTTGATGTATTTTAATATGCATTGCCTCTCGACCTGGTGTTTAATACCAACTAATTTTTTTTTTTTTAAAGATGAGTGTGAAATATCGAAATTTTTCATACTTGTAAATCTATAGGATTGCATTAAACATTTACTTCCAAAGCTGAAAGCTCAATGTATGGGGTGTTCTAAAAACTTCATAAATAGTTTAAGTTCATAAAGATTGAAGGAATTGGTTTTTCTTAATATGGTTCTGAAAACATTCTTATGTGAAGAGGATTTCTTTCTTTTAGTACAGAAAAAAAAATCTCTAGTGTGTCAGAAACCTCCAGCTTTGTGGCTGAGGTAATCCACCAGTGTCAACATCGCAATAAAAACCTTACGAGTGCCAGTAACAGAAAAATTCAGAAATGAGCTGTTAGCCATATACCTTGCATTTTATAGAACTGATTTGCTTTCTTGTAGCGTCGTCTGTCGCCAAAAATTCAAGCTATTTTTTTTCTAACTTTCGTGAGAATAACTTTTTTGAAAACGCATTTAAATAATACTGATTCTTCCAATTTTTATGAATTGTTTTATTTACGAATTTATGGGACACCCTGTATTTTACATATTCCTAATTCAATTTTTACCCCCCCCCCCCACCACTTATTCTTGAAATAGCTCGTGTTTATTATTTGTAAAATATTTTGTATAGTGGTGCTTATATTCTACTTTTCTTAGGCTCCTTGAGGCACGATTGTAAATATTTCAAACGCTGCATATTTTTTGAGGATTGTAACTTTTTCTAGTAAAAGAAAAGAAAAAAACAAGGAGATATGGAGCCTTTTGTTAATTGTTTTTCTTCCTTCTTTTGTGAATACATTGTTATGAAGTTTTTTTTTGGCAGTTATGTGTTTTCGTTTTTTCCCCCCCACGGAGGATGTAATTTTTCTCTCAAAATATGAATTTGTACAATTGAGATACCATTTTTTCGGACTTGGTACTTGCCTTTTTTTCAAAGTTGAATGCGAATTAAAACTTGTTTTACTTGTTTTTTCTGGAGGTGGTATTTTTGTCACACTACAAACATATTGATCAGCGGATCCCAATTGGGGGGCGAGTGGATCCCTCAGGGGTTCGCTGCTCGAATTATAAAAAAAAAAATAATGCTAAGTTCAGACAAAATAATATGAATAATTTACTTAGAAATATTAATTATATATATAATTGAAAAACATTATAATCATATATATGTGTGTATAAATTAACGTGCAAAAAAAGCACCGCTGCAATGTTGGTATACTGCAGAAGTAATATTGTTATGCAGTGCTGGACTAATCCAATGCACCATGGCAACTAAAAAAATTGTATTGGTGCCTAAAATTTTATTTGTGTAGTTACTGAATGGGCTGAGGGCAGCCCAAAATGTTTGGAATTTTGGCACATCTGCCAACATGAAAAATGGTCCCCAGGGGCGTAGTCAGAAATTTCGTTCGGGGGGGGGGGGGACCAAAGTGACAGAACAATGGATTTGGCCATCTTTTTCCCTTTTTTCGGTCATTTTCTCACATTTCGGGGGGGGGGACCAGACCCCCCAAGTCCCCCCCCCCCCCCTCGCTACGCCCTTGCCATGGCCTGAAAAACTCAAAAAGAAGCATTATTTTGGACCTCTTTCTTTGAGTAAAGAAGTTTTTGGCTTCTAAAAATTTTTTCTGGTGCCTAGATTCGGGTAAAAAATTTCCTAGATTTTTTTTGCGATTTGTCCAGCCCTGTTGTTTTGATTTTGCAAAAACTGTACTTGTGGCGACAGCTGTCAATAGGAGTACGAAACGTTGTTTTTGTTCTTCTGCACTCCAGTAGATGGTATTGCTATCGGATCGCATTTACTAGCACTGGATAGAATGTCCTCTATTGTTCCGGTACATTCTCAGCGTTAGATTGCTGTAGTTACTGCTGCGATAAATGAGGGTCTGTGGCAGACACAAAGATTTCCAGGGATCCATAACTAAAAATATGAGTACATTTCAGACACGAAGATATCCGGGGGATCCACGACCAAAAAGTATTTGGGAGCCGCTGATGTTGATTGTTCAGATAGGTATAATGAATGTATACATGCTCAGTGCATGACCCGCAGCCAATTGTGCCCTCGGAGTCGTCTGATGCTCCCCGCGACTCCAGACCCTTATTTTGTAAAAATGAACTAAGCGACACATTCCCAATTCCACAGCACATAAGGAACTCTGCACATTTTCAGATAACTGATTGTTGTTCCCCGTCACATTGCTATACCACTTAATTGGCCTACGGCATATTTACAGATTCCTGCTGCACAGTTCCCAAACACTAAAGCGACCCCCGGCACATTTGCAGAAATTAAATAACCCGCGGATAGAGTTCCAAATCGTTCAAGCGGCTCACGACACTTTTCTTAGATACGCGTTCCGCGACACATGTCCAGATCCCTCAAATGATATTTACATATCACCAAGTGATCTGTGGCACAGTTCCAATTTTTTAAAGCAGCCCGCGAAAACTTAGATAACTTAAGTGACTCGCGGCACAGTTCCGGATCATTCAAAGGGAGCATGCCACATTCCCAGATCCGTTAAGTGACCGCGGCATGTTTACAAACCACTGAGTGAGTAATCCGCAGCACAGTTCCAGATCATTCCATCTACCCGCGGAACTTTACACGTCACTTTAAAGACCCACGGAACATTTGCAGATCACTTACTTGAGTTTCCCCGCGACACGTTTTCAAATCAGTGAAATGGCCCACACTCTCCTAAACGTTGAACACCCTTGATGCAGGGTAATAAGCTAGGTCCACATTCATGTCCAGCCTGGTCCAATAGTACATATATTTGCTCCCACCCCTGCTGCAATGAAGTATCAGCGGAATAGGCTGGCTGCACATTGGCTCAGCCCGGCCCAGTGGTGAATATTTGTTTCCAGAACACTCCAATACACCAACGCGTGTTGTGACAATTGGCATTCTTAGGTTCATGTCCAGCCTGGTCCAATAGTCATTCCATTCGCAAATACCGTAAAACCCCTCTTAAGGGACACCCCTCAGATGCGGTTGCCCCTCTTTTACGGCCAAATAATAATTTCCCCTTGTATAATAAAAGAATGTATTTCAAACCCCTGACCCGACGGATTGAAAGCTCGGGAAGGGAGGCGGCACCACTGACTTGGGTTGGAAACTGGAAGGTATTGGCAAAGCCTCCTAGAAGTATCTAGGAGGTCTGAAGTGACCCCCGTGGCAGATTTACAGATCACTCAAGTGACCTGTGGAGCTGTTCCAGATTACTAAAGTGTTCTACGTCACATTTACAGATTCCTTAATTGACCCACGGTGCAGTTCCAGATCACTCAAAAGGCCCGCTGCACATTTTTGGATAGCTCAAGTGACCCTCGGTGCAATTCCACATCACTTAAGTGGCCCCCGGCGCATTCCTCGATCACCAAACTGAGCGACATATTTACAGACAACGGCGGCGCTCGTGCCGTGCGCCCAATTGCGGCCAGGGGCGCCGCTCTAAGATGAGCCACCAAATCTCAATTGATAGGGCAAAAAAGGGAAGGGGTACCAAAAAGTAGGTCCTGCACGAGTATAAATTTCTTTTGAGCTGCTCCTGTTTACAGATCAGTTACCGATCGATACTATTGTCTTCTTGTCAAAGCAGTCGATTGGCGGCGTATTAATAATTCATGGTCCATCCCGTTGAAAATTTTGAACACTTCGATCATATCCCCCAGACACCCGCGTTCTTCCATTGTAAACATATTCAAGAAATCGGTTCTTTCTTCATCGCTCAAGCGTTGTGTGCCAACAAGAGCACACGTAGCTCTTCGTTGCACCCCCTCAACCAAGTCTTTGTTTTTCTGTAGGTATGGTCTTCAAAACCTTACAGCACATACTCAGAGGTGGATTTAACTGTGGGCGCACGGGGCCCCGACTTCTACAGTGCCCCATTAAACACAAACTTCACAATTTTCTCAAATTTAGGGGGCCCAATATTTTCTTTTGTGACTGAAGCCCCCGCAGGGCCGTCTTAAGACATCGTGGGCCCCAGGGCCAAGTGATTTTTCTGAGGCCCCACCTGGAGAATTCTAGAAGAATTCAACAACTTCTCATTTTTCCGCGGCCCCTCTTGTCTTGAGGTCACCGGGCCGTGCCCGGGTGAGCCCATGCGTTGAGAACTGGAACCCCAACCGACTTTAATCCGCCACTGAGCAATACTCTTGTCCAGGACGAACTAAGCCTCAGAAAAATGGAAGAATGACATTAGGGGAACGCGAAGAGACATTGCTGAAAGTGAAATATGGTGCTTCATTTCTCATAACACACTGACTATTTTTTCACAATTTTATCAACAATACAGTAATGAGCAACTTTGCTCACCCTTCGATAGGGTTACCAGCTTCGAAAACTTAGAAAAGAAAACTGCACACGCACCCTTAGTGAGACGTGGAAGAAAACAGCCAAAGTGTCTCCCCTAAAAAAGCAAAAATGTGACGCGTAAAGCCACTTAGCTATAAGTAAACCTTCCTTATAGATGAGTGCGTAAAGCATTGGTAATATGGTCAGCATCAAATTTCTTGCATTTTTTTTTTGTAAAAGATATGGTCATCTGATTTTTGATGAAGCTAATTCAACCGTGTGAGAGACGTATGCCGCCGCCATCATCATCACTATCAACGAGGATCGGTGAGGGATGGTCGCCCGCCTTGCCACTCAGCAGGTGCGAGTGTGTGTTGTCAACTTATTAAATGTCGACGTTACTCGAGTGTTTAGAGGTGGACGCCAATTAATCCGGTCCTTGTAATCGTAATTACACAGCGCTTCGCTGAAGGTATTTCGCATAATATTCATTTGCGTATAAATTCGTTTACAAACCAAGATTTCTCTCGCTGTCCCGTTGGTGTGAAAACGACTTGGATCTAAAAAGAAGTAGATGTTAAATAACTAGCTACTTACATTAACTCCCATTGCGACTATTAACTATAAATAGTCATGTAGTCACTATTAATTGTATCTGTGATAATTATATTAAATTATCGTGGTTTTAATGAGTAGAGCTTAATTTGAATATGAGAAATGATGTGTTTAATAATTTGTGTATTTTGATGGTTGGGTATGTAAGTCTATTTAATATAACCCATGGTTCCTGTAAAGTGAGATGGAGGGAAGCAAGAGTATTTACAGGGAATGGGGGGGGGGGGGCTAAGCGAGCCAGGGCAGCAAATTCGGCAAAATTTTTAGAAATAAGTATTCGAGAAAATTACAGTAGAATAGTGCAAAACCCATACTACTACTTCCTCTGCCTTGAGATCGAGAGACCAGGCCATTGGGCGAGCAAAAGAGTGTCACAGTGAATGTACAAGCATGTGAGTAACTAAACGAGTGACATAGTGAGTGAAAGACTAGGCCATTGAGTTTGCCCAAATGGTGCAGTGGTAAGATGCTCGTCTTTCACTATGAAGTTTACTGTCAAGATCTGTGGGTTCAAATTCTGGCAAGAACATAAGAAACAAGTTCTTTGCCTATTGAGCGTGGGGTTACCATTTATAGATGTCGCCTTCATTTCCCACCCAATTCCACTGGTAGGGAATTGCCACGTGGCGCTAAATGACCAGAGTTGGTGTGCAGTAAAGTAGATAATTTAGTCACCTAGAGAATGTGCAGATCAAAACGGTGTGTAATCTTGTGACTTAAAATGTGACCTAGAGAGCAGAGTATCAGGTGAGTGAGAAACTGAAAGAATGTGCAAGCATTTCAGTGGCCAAAAGCAATGTGTAAGCATGGGAGTGACCTAGAGAGAGAGAGAGGAACCTGGTCAGTCAACAACTAAAAGAGTGACCTAGACAGAGGTGTTGATATGATAAAACTTTAGGGGGAGCTGAAACTTGCCAGTTATCCTGTGTGTATAGGACTCAAGCCCCCAGTGCCTATGAACCTAAATAGAGTGTAAGAATGGGAGTGACATCTAGTGAACAAGGGATGAAAAGAATGACTTACTTTCTTTAAAACAAAGCACAACTCTAGTCTATCGCCACTGCAATTTACTATTACTACACCACATGCACCTCGCCCATATTCCTCTGTGGAACCTCTAACGAATTCGTAAATTCGGGAATGTGCGTGTACGTGTAGTGAAAACTTATGTGAAGTTTGTGTCTGTGTTCTGCCATCTACTACCAGTTTTTCTAACTGAGTGAAGTGTAATGAGCAATTTACTACTGAATGAGCTGTGCCAAAAGTGTGAATGTTTGTAATAGTCTGCTTGTGTATGCAAGGGGGCGTAGCGAGGGGGGGGGGGGCAGAAGGCGGTATGGTCCCCTTGAAACGTGAGAAAATAGTTAAAAAAAGGGAAAAAGATGGCGAAATCTATTGTTCTATCGCTTTGGTTCCCCCTCTGAACAAAATTTCTGGCTGTGCCCCTGTGTGTATGTATAGGCTTACCTCATCCAAAGACTGAGAAAGGGGGACGTCTGGGGACTCGCCCTTAGTCCCAATATCCCCGATAGGTGGCGCCACTATTCTGACCAACATAATTTATATAAACACGGGTGTTCCTCAAGGATCAGTTCTTTGCCTCGTATTGTTTTCAATTTTTGTTAATGATTTGAAGTATCTTCAACTAAATGGACGTTTAATCAGCTACCCAGATGACACCGCTATAACCATAGCAGCAGAAAATTGTTTTGAAAAACCATGTAGGGGAGCAGATCTGTATAAAATAAATATGGGGCTAACTAGTAATAAACTGGTTTTGAATCTAAATAAAACTACATATATCGATTTTCAACTGTACAAGGAAAACTGCCATTACAGTGTCACAATTTAATCTGCTCTTTTCATCATTTTATATTCCCACGATCTGTGAGGTTAGATGAAATGCCTGGGGAACTAGATTTTGCCATCTCCATACGGTTTTTTTTGCTTTTCAATATAGTATATACATCTGGGGTGGTGACAACAGATCTAATTTAGAGCTTATAACGAATAATTTAAGGAAAACCATCAATATAATATCTAGTCAATATTCTTATTCTTCAAATATTGATTATAATGTTGATTACAGATTTGGCATACATAAACCTCATTTATATCGAATTTTACTGTTTCTACATTAAAAAACCCTACGTGGTTCACTTTGTGACACACTTTCATAAGATAATATGGAATTCAATATGAGGTCATAAAACATAAAATGACCCTCATTCAGAAACAATTTTTATATTTATCACCAAGATCTTATAACACATTAAATAATGATATAAAATTCGAAAGAAACATAAACCGCTTTAAAAAACTGCTTATAGATTATATTAACTCCTTATAATTCTCAATTATAAAAAAAAATTTTTGACCTAAATTCAAAATTCTAAAGAACCGTCATTATATGCCTGTTTTGTCTTTTTTACACTTCTACTCTACACTTAGATGTGTGTGTGTAAAAAAAGTAAGAAACACCATTGGATAAAATGCTAACCATACCTTGTACTGTACCTATTGTTTGATCAACTTGTATCATTTATGTATATTTATAATGCTGAGTATAGTGTTTCAATAGCATGTGTTTGCCAACGTTTTAAATTATTTGTAGTTCGATCCTCAGATCATATATAGATACTATATATACTCTTGAGATTCTATATTGAGAGAGAGATATCTATGAGATATCTAAATAGTAGGTATATAATAGTATATCTAATAGGAAGTTCCCGGTAACAGGGATTTTCGCTACAACCTGTCATTTAGTTTATGCCTGTATTCCCCCCCCCCCCATTTTGGAAGTCATCACTGTTCACGTGTGTTGAACGGGTGGTTGGCTCAAGATAGCCGACGAAGGAGCTAACAGCAATTTTCGCAGCACAAAAATAATTATGGGGGAGTAGGTCGAAGTCATCCACCATTATTCTGCAACAAAGATGGGGACTCTTTTGATGGATCTCCGTCCCACCTTTTTTTCCCCCATGAGGAAAGAAAAGTTTAGCACAACGCTATCTTCAGCAGTGGTCTGATGGGGATCAGAAAATCGAATAAAGAATGATTGCTCTGGGTTTTTTTTAATGAATTTTGAGGGGATGCCAATTCATTGCCTCTGCTGAAAACAAATAAAATCGAATTCAGTTATAACGAACTCCAAGATACCAAATCATGCATGAGAAAAAATACCCACAAAATTTAATTTTTTGAAACTACATTGCTGTATAACTCAAGAAACTGTAATTGCATAAAATTACTGTTGTTTCAATCGCAAGTAATTTAATGAATTATCACATTTCGCTTGGGGGGGAGTAATTGCCCCTTCCCCCATAGATCTGTCCCTGCGGAGGAATAGTAAATAAATACCACACAAAGCAGTCGCTGTCACAGCTTTCCATCATACAAGAAAATTGTTTTCACAAGTAGTAGTTTCTTGGCTTGTCCAGCAGCTTGTTTTTTTGTCCACATCATACAGGAGCATAAACGGTATAGAGGTGCGGGGTAGAGGCAATCCAATCCACCATTCATGAAAAATTCTATCATTGGCATAGGTGGCAGGGTGAAAGTAGATATCCAACAAATTACTTAAGGACAAAGCATATGACAAGCAGAGTGGACATAAAACTGTTTAGCTGATTTCTTCCCTCTATAATAAGTGGGACAGACCGTGGGAGGGGTCTTTAGAGATCCGAAAGAGGTACTGGAGAAAGGTGTATAAAGGACTTATCAATGGGGGGGGGGGGGTGTTAGTTCATTTGTCGACAAAGTAGGGGAAGGTTTTTCCTTGTTTTTGGCATTACTAGTGGAGATGCAATTAAGAATATTTCATTTTTTTTCCATAAGGGTAGTTGATGATGTAAACATCACATTCAAATCCCTCTTGTCATGGAAAGTCAGCAAACTCAACCCAACTCCAACTCCCGCCCCCATTGATACTAGCGTAGTACTTGCATGGCCCATAGGCAGAGATAGACTTGGAAGTCTGGGGGGGGGGGGGGGCACGATGCACGATAATGATGTCAATTCACATATGCATATATACATTAGATCAGTCAATTTCACCTTTGACGCTGGGTTCCCCCCCCCCCCCACCTGTATCTCCGCCCATGGCATCCAGTGATACCGTGGCTAACGAACACCTCAGCTTACAATTTTTTTTATTAACAAAGGTTTTTTGCAATATTTCTACGTATGCGAACAAACATTTTGGTTGACATGGATGCACACACTCGAATAACCTAGCAGCATTGTGAGCTGAACTTTCACCCAATCATCATCAGAATTTTGGTCATTCATGCCTGGCTAATTTATGACTGTCTCAGAATCACTTTCCAGATAGCACCTCTATTTCTCTTCTAAAAATCTTTGGAGCTATGTTCTGCAAAATTGGTGATTAAGACAAGTGCAAAAAGCATTAAAAAAAAGAACTGATGTTTTTCAATTCTAGACTTATCAAACTCAACACCCGGACATTGTAAGAGATTATATTTTCCATCTACATGGATGAATCACAGAAATGAGCTGGCCGCACAACATAAGAAGGCAACTATGAATCCGAGTTGTGCCGATAGTCATGGCTTCCACCTCTTGGAACAGGGCCTGTGGGCTGGGATGTTTACCTTGCCTCCAGACTAGACTTTTCACAGCCCCTCTACATTGAATTTATAGCGTGAGAAAAAAATGATGAGGATTGCCCCAGGACTGAAGTTCTGTTAGTAGAAATGCAAACAATCAATAAAGACACTAAATGAATTGAATAACATACAATGACGAGTATCTTCAAAGGTGTACCTTTTGAATGGGTATAAAATGGGTACTTTTGCTAAAAGCAAACACCATGATAGAACATATATTCTCCCAATATTAATGTTCGTGTTTGAAGATTGTTCATTTCACTGTGTTTTGCAACCATATCAGTAAAAATACATCTATAGCAGTCATCGTGGCTGCTACCGTCGTTTTAGGTAGAGATGTGAGGTGAGAATATTTTCCTAGATGTAAAAATTGGAGAATAATCGAGAATATTCATTTTTCTTTTAAATAATTTAAATTTTTTTACTAATTTTGTTTATATTGTGAAATATAAATCAGTTTTCATTGCCTGAAACATTTACAACAAAACAATTTTTGATGTAATTACTCCCCAATTACAACTTTTAGTTCGAGAATATTCTTCAGGTCATGATGAGAGGTTTTAAAAGTTTGGTTATAAAGATTTTATAAACCTTTAGATTAAAACCTTAAAAAATTATTTTAAAATTAGGTAAATTTTCAGAAGTAAGTTCACTACAAAGTAAATTGATAATATATATATTTCCTTTATTTAAGATTTTTAAAACAGTTACAAAACATTTAGGGGCTAAGCAAGCTTGTGAGCCCACAAAACAATATCAGTACATATCTGTCGACATAATTAATAACGAGAGAAAAAAAAGGGAAAAAACCTATATATAACACCACCAAAAAATAAGTGGCAACAGGAATGGAGTTGGTAGACAGAAAAATTTGGCATTTAGCAGCAAGATAGATTACATTACAATATCAAACAGATAATTTAAATCTTCTTGAGTTAACAACCAAGATTTTAAATTGATAAAAAAAGATGTGCATGAAGATTGTTCACTTATTAACTGAGGAATAAATTAAATATTTTGGGAGCTAAAAATAAAGGAAAAAATTTTTAAGGAAGAATTTTTAATTTTAAAAAATAAAGGAAGCTATTCTTATATAATCAAGTTCATTCTAAGATACAGAACTGTTGTTTTCTTCAATTCACATACTTAAATTCTGTATCACTCACATTCTTTTAAAAGTTGTGCAATTCAACCCTTTTGGTTTAATTTTCTTGCTTTCAAACTTTAATATTGTAGTCTACAAACTTCAATATGCCCATCTTCTTAACGGGGACAGAGAATATTCTCTCAAAGGACTATGATTATAAATTACTTGAGAATATTCTTATCAAAAATAATTATTCTCAAGTTATTTATCAAGATTATTTATTATAATACATGTTATTACATATATTCTTGATAATATTCTCTGGAAAGATTTCGGTAACTGAAGAATATTCTCTGGAAGGACTATTATTAATAACTTCAGAATAATTATTTTCTATAAAAATATTCCCCTGTAATTTATGAAAGTAGTCTTCCAGAGAATATTTTCAAGGATATAATATGTAACTATATATTATAAATAACAAGAGAATATTCTCAAGTTATTTATAATAGTAGTCCTACCAAAGATTATTCTCAAGAATTTTACATCTCTAGTTCTAGGCAGAACTTCATTTTAACACTAAACTAGTGTTAACCTCTCCTTCAGCATTACAAGGAAGCCTCAAAATGCATGCTTGCTCCGGCTGACCAAGCATCTAGCTGCGGCCCTGTAATCTAAAGTCCCAGTCATTTTGGATTGACATAAGTGTTTTGATCTGAGTGGCATTGCTGTTACTTGCATAAAAATCAATTAGCATGTACTGTACACAGGGCCACAATTAGGGGGGAGAAGGCAAGTCTAGTGCCCACTGTTGCCACAGTGGGGATGATCGGCTGAAGTTGGGTTTCTGTGGTTCCCAACTTCAAGATGCATTGTAAGCTGATTTTCCCATTAAAAAGTCTCACCACAGACAGAAACAAGCATACAACAGTACAATTATTCAGTCATTGCACTTCACTCATAGTTGGAAAAATTGATGTCAGGTGGCACCACTACACATAATAAGCATTACACAGAAACAAACTTCACATTAGGTTCACAACACATACATGCACATTCCGGCATATACCAATTTGTTAGAAATTCCGTATAGGAGTGTGTACGAGGTACACGTATGGTCAAGTAGTAGTATGTCGAGTGCCCGTGGCACTGGACTAGATTAGGCCAGGTGACGAATTCACCCTTTCACTGCTGCTTCTACATTACAGCACCCAAGTGGTGTGATGGTAAGATGCTCATCTACCATCGTGAAAATTGCCATGAGGTCCCAGGTTTGAACTGGGGGAGGAATGTTGATAACAAATTTTGCCCTAGGAGCTTGAGGAACCACTTTCTTTCAAACCGAGCACAATTCAGGTCTATTACCATCTATGGACGATTTACTACCTAGTGAGTTGTGCCATTTCGCGATTGGTCAAGCCGTGGATTAGTGGTAGGTCTGTTGTGACTATTAAATTCTTTCACTGGTTATTAGTTTATTGTTCTCTGACTGACAGGAGAGGCTTCTATAGTCTCTCCTTCCGACTCGTAGTGTCCGTCTTAGACAGGTTTCACTGTAATACATATTGTGAAGTCTAATTTTTTCGATGCGGTGTTTGATCAGCGATCTACTGGTTCAACATCCGTCGCATTGCTTCATCATGGATTTATTTTTCCTCCCTGTACATCATTCTGATTTTACCCAAAGCTAATTTGCATTCATGTGCGATGACCTCTTCCGCTAATTCGGAGGAATTTTTCATTTCGATTATGATGAATTATCCGCGTAATTCTGTTCACGCTTCGTGATTCTTTTAATCGTTATTTTTTCCCCCGAGATGAATTTCTGGTCGATTTGTCGCTATGTGATATTTTTTTGGAGAGAGGAATTTCTCTCTCTCGGATGCTTTTTTTTTTTTTCTACCGGTGATGCCTGGTGATAACACGCTCTGTTTTTGTGAGGGCTCCTCCAAGCATTTGGAAATAAAAAAAAAAAGAGAAGGAAAGAGAAAAATATCTTGAGTTGTTTTATCTTTCCTCCTTTGATTATTCTGTAAGTAGTTTCACGGTTCAAAGAAGTTTCGGAATGTACGGTTTATTTCCTTTCAAGTTGGGGAAAATTCTCCCGTTTTTGTCAATCAGCTGATTTGACTCATCCTTATTATTTAAACATAGTCAAAGTTTTGCGGAGTTTTGGTCATTTACAAGGTGCGTGCGTTCCATGGGAACTTAAAATTGTAAAATATGCAGAAAGATAGTTACAGCAAAAATACATTTATTCTTTTCAGAGTTCAGTAGCCACCGTTTCTTACAAGAATCACTGATATAAATCACTGGTTATAAGAATTAACCGCTTATAAAAATCAAATCGGCGAAACGAAAACCAAACGTTATTTTAGTGTAGTCAGATTTTCGCTTAATTATGGTTTCAATTAGCATCAGGATCGTTGATTAATAAATGTCAAGTTTTAAAATTTATGAAAATTAGAAAATTCGTATTTTTACTAATTTTCATGAAAGTTCGTAAATGCGTAAATGTCAGAATTTATCGAAGTGCTTGAAGTCCGAAATGTATACGTTTACAATCGTTTTGCGGGCTTTTACCATTCTTCGGGTTTTACCGTAACATATATAAGAATCAAAAAAAGTTTTTCTCCCCAAAACTGCCACCGTCTAATCTCGTAGTGGGAACTTGTAAAATAATTCTCTTATTCGCAAGATTATTTTTGAGGGCCACTTATTGTCCTCTTATTTTTATAATAATCGTCCTATATTGACTGTTTCTCTCTTCCCCCCCCCCCCAGGGCCGTCTTAAGAGCATCGTGGGGTCCCCAGGCCAAGCGAGTTCCCTGAAACACTACCTGGCTAAAAATGTTTGCCTACAAATTTACATGCTTTCGAAAATTTCAATCAGATCTCATTTTTTTGGGATACCCCTTGAGGTTTCCGGTGGGCCCATGCGTTAAGACGGCACTGCCCCCCCCCCCCCCACACACACACACACAAATAGTAAGGATTACAGCTTTGCAATAAAATTATCTTCCATGAATGACAGGGTGTATAGCCAGTTCCGCACATGGGGAATTTAGGGACAAATCCGCACTTCCGAAAACAAAAGCCGTTGTCTTTTTTTTTTTCTTCCTGTCTCTCCCATCTTTTCTTCTCTACCATAAATGGACTGAAATTATAATGCGGCTGTATCCACATGAAATTGTGCCACTGAAATTATCTTTCATGCATTTCATAATGGGTAAACCGAATCCAAAGATCAGAATGCTTACCCTGGGTTTGAAAGAGGAATTTAAATGGTGACTTCCTCATTAGTAGAGCAGAGGTGGATTTAGAGGGAGAAAAAAAGAAATGCAAAAGTTACGCCAAACTGTACAAACGCATTTCAATCATTCTTAATTATGAGAGCACGGAAGAATATTAAAACATTTTCGGTATCCTTAGCTTATATTGAAAAATTGGAACTTTTCATCAGAATTTTACTATGTATTTGAGCATGTATAACCGGGAAATAAAAATATTCAACGAAAAAATTATGGCAATACTTCATAAACTGAAGAGCCAAAAAAAACTGGTTCGGGCATGTGTATGCAAATAAAGAGATATGGAACCAATCAGAGTACGGCGCTGCGGTCGGCAACACCTATATAACACAAGTGTCTGGCAAGTTGTTAGATCGGTTACTGCTGCTACAATGGCAGGTTATCGCAATTTAAGTCAGTTTGAACGGGGTGTTATAGTCGGCGCACGAGAGATGGGACATAGCATCTCCGAGGTAGCGATGAAATTTGGATTTTCACGTACGACCATTTCACGAGTGTACCGTGAATATCGGGAATCCGGTAAAAAATTAAATCTACGACATCGCTGCGGCCGGAAAAAGATCATGCAAGAACGGGACTGGCGAGAATCATTAAACGTGACAGACGTGCAACCCTTCCGCAAATTGCTGCAGATTTCAATGCTGGGCCATCAACAAGTGTCAGCGTGCGAACCATTCAACGAAACATCATCGATATGGGCTTTCGGAGCCGAAGGCCCATTCGTGTACCCTTGATGACTGCACGACACAAAGCTTTACGCCTCGCCTGTGCCTGACAACACCGACATTGGACTGTTGAGGACTGGAAACACGTTGGCTGGTCTGACGAGTCTCGGTTCCAATTGCTTCGAGCTGATGGATGTGTACGGGTATGGAGACCACCTCATGAATCCATGGACCCTACATGTCAACAGGGGACTGTTCAAGCTGGTGGAGGCTCTGTGATGGTATGGGGCGTGTGCAGTTGGCGTGATATGGGACCCCTGATACGTCTCTGACAGGTGACAGGTACGGAAGCATCCTGTCTGATCACCTGCACCCATTCATGTCCATTGTGCATTGCGACGGACTTGGACAATTTCAGCAGGACAATGCGACGCCCCACACGTCCAGAATTGCTACAAAGTGGCTCCAGGAACACTCTTCTGACTTTAGACACTTCCGCAGGCCACCAAAATCCCCAGACATGAAAATTATTGAACATATCTGGGATGCCTTGCAACGTGCTGTTCAGAAGAGATCTCCACCCCCTCTTACTCCTACGGATTTATGGATGGCCCTGCAGGATTCATGGTGTCAATTACCTCCAGCACTACTTCAGACATTAATCGAGTCCATGCCACGTCGTGTTGCGGCACTTCTGCGTGCTCGCGGGGCCCTTACACGATATTAGGCAGGTGTACCAGTTTTTTTGGCTCTTCAGTGTAATTAATTAGATTTTATTAACCATGTGTATCTTTTTCAACCGAAATATTCTTTATGCTTCTTCATTACAGCACCGAATTAATAAACTAAATATTTTACAGGCAAATTTTCGGTTAAAATTTAACCGCTATTTCTTATTTGAAGCTCTGGTCATTCCCCCCCCCCCCCCCCCTCCGTATCATATAATTGTGCTTTTGAAAATTTTAAAGCAGGTGTTTTTTTTTTTCAGACTGGAAAGTTACAATTTTGAACTTCATACTATTTTCAATTACAATATTTATGTTGAAGTTTCAAATTCACGTTACACGCTAATCAATAAGTGTGATAAATTTTAGGACGTAAACCTTCAAACGATTTATTCCAGAGAAAATCATAGGCGGAGTGACAAAAATGTTCATTTGAAGAAGAAAAAAAAATTTTTTTTTTAAATATTTTGTAAACAAGTGATGACTCTTTATCAGCATAAATATTCAGATTTCAAATCGGTAAATTATTGATTTATTTCATGAGTTAATTTTGATGCGCAAAAATGTGCATTCAACATGGCTGACACTTATTTTAAATTAATTTTTTAGCAAAATACGTGTCGTGGACGTATCGCAAACTAATAAATGTGAACAGGAGTGATAATTTTTTTATTACATTTATCAAATAGACTTCAATTAGGAATTATGTAATTTATGTAATCACCGATGCAAATGATAAAAACATTAAAATTCATCGAATTTACCGTGGCGAACATTGATTATACATAATCACAACTTTAGCAACTTCCCGTAACATTTAAGGGTAAAAAATAGTTTGGAGTGAAATATTCCAAAAAAAATACATTTTTTTTTTCTAATGATGAAAAATAGTTGAACTTTAACTATGTAATGTGGATACGCAACCCTATACAACTCCTATCCATTTCAGGAAGGGAATAAAAGAAAGCAGGGGTAGAGAAAGGAACAAAAAGAAGATATTTAAGAAGGGGGCTTGATTGTACAGAAATGTACCCAAATTCTCCCTATGCGGAAATGCACCGTGCGGATCTGTCGCCAAACCGTCGGAAGATAACTACATGCTATGGGTATTCAAACTGATTTAAAATTTTAAGAATCAAAATTTTATATTTAATAAGAAAATAATAAGGGTTTTGAATTTAACTCAAAAACATAATCTTAGCTTGACCCCCCCCCCCTCTTCCGCCCAGCTTACTCCAGCGGTAACCAGTGCCGTCTTAACGCATGGGCCCACCCGGACACCTCAAGAGAAGAGGGGCCTCACAAAAATGAGATGCGGTTGAAATTTTCTAGAATTTACCAGGTACGGCCTCAGAAAAACCATGGGCCCGGGGGGCCCATGATGCTCTCAAGAAGGCCCTGGCGGTAACTATATAAGAGCAACAGAAAAAAAAAATCTGGAAATAAGAACTCTTATACAAATCAGAATGATTGAACCAAATGTAATTCTTGTAAGTAGCGGTTACTGTATCTTTCTCGGATTATATCCAATGGTCCCATTGTTCAGTTCACTTTTCGAAACAAGTGGAAAAGCCTTTTTTATGGAAAAACTGCCTCAGTGAACACTGCACATCTGAATTTTTCTAGCTGATCACGACGCTTTCACGTTATGTGGTGTCGAACTTTTCAAACTGAGACAATTTGCAAATGCAATATTTAGATCATGCCACAATGGGAACAGTTACAGTCCGGATCTTGCACCATGTAATTTCTGGCTGCTTCCGACATTGAAGAAGAAACTCTGTGGGAGAAAGTTCAATGAAAATGTTAACGTTATGTTAGCTGGTGCAGGATTCACTGAGATAACTTCCAGAAAAAGCCTTTTCTATTTTATGCTTGCTATGTAAAGTAGATTAAACTATGAGACCATTGCATATCCTCTGAGGAAAGGTACTTTGAAAAAGAATAAACTACTTTCATCTGTACGGGCATCTTGCACTTTACGCAATTTTGAGAAATTGATTTTAGAAATCGCGACCTGTGAAAATTGGCCTGGAGTTTGATGTTAATCTTGAAAATGGGCTTGTAAATTAAAGATGTGACGTAATTAAAATGAGAAAATCCGTTTGATTTCATGATCTGGATGTGGGCCACAAATGTGGGCCATACATTCAAATCCAATTCACCAGAGCTCACTAATCAAGATCTTTTGATAACATTGATAACAACCAAAAAAAAAAAAAATCTTAATGAAACTAGAATTTTCGTTATTTTGCAAAGTAATATTTAGAATTCTCTGGCAATTCTCTTGGAACTGAAATTTTCATAGAGACAAAGAATGTTACTTGTCACTTGAATCTCGACTGTTTCATTAAAAAAATTTTATTAGCCAGTTATCATACCAGGCTCTTCCGGAAAGAAACCATCCGCACTCACGCACGTACACACACACCCTATAGAATCAATCAGAAGTAAAATATTATAATAATTAAATTCTTGATACGTAAATTCAAATATTGAGCGTAAATTTACGAAATTTATTTAGTAGTTCGAATAATCAATTTTATTCAGTGAAGAATTATTTCGCTGCTGGAAGTTGGTTATTTTTTGAATTTCTATTTTACCCGTGAAAAGTTTGATAAAAGATGTTTTACAAAAATTGAAAAAAAAACCCCAACCAATAAGCCTATTGGCTAAATTTGCTCGAATGTAATCGATACTCTTATCGGTTGCATTTTTCGTTTTATACATATAAGAGCTTTTACAAAACTTCTATAGTGCAATGCTGGCCTAAGTTATTATGGAATGCACCTTGTACTTCACTCGTATTCGTTGAGATGCCAAGCTCGCTCATTAATATCCGAATGCTAATATTCGGATCGACTCGAGGCCTCGGAATAAACTATGTGACCTTGTTTGATCGTTCTTGCTACCTGAGCAAAAGTTCTTCAAACTATTCCACACTTGCAGTTCCACTTTCTGCAAGACGCGTATTTCGGATTGCTTCTGCTGCGTTATGTCCCGATTCGACTTTTGGAAACACTTTCAAATCTGGATGGTGTTGCTCGTTCATCTTATCGCCTATCAGACCTCTCAATACGCTATTTATCAACGCGGCATCTACGAAAATATGCGCAGCATATCCTTTATAGGACATAAACGCCGCAAACTGTGCCCATAGGTTTGTACATCAAATCTTTTGACTTGCCTCAATAGATCTTAGATAGACGGTATGTATGAATAATTAAAAGCTATATATATTCAGTGTTTAATGCCGTAACTATTAGTCAGAAAGTGATGGAGAACACTTTGATGAAGGGATGAGCAAAAAAAAAAGTTTCGATATTCATCACTAGTATTTTCTGTGCAAATTGTAATACGCATACTAGTTTTTTATAAACACGGAACCAAAACAGCTCAAGTTTCATGGCAGAGGGTAGCTGAATATCTTCATCTCAGAACCATTTCTATTCTTATTTCTTCACGAAAGAGTTATGACGTCGAATTTACGAGAACGTTATGAAACTTTTTTACGAACACTGATTCCGCACCAAAAGCTATGTGGAGAGCTTTGCTTTTAAAGGGGCTTCATTCTTTTTATATTTTTTCTCATTAAGAAATTCCTTAAGTTTCATAATTTTCTAATGGGTAATTAAGACCATATTTCGGTATAATTACTAATTTAATATAAAAAAAATATCTATTTTTAGACAGCTCAGAGCACCAGGAGTTTGCCCAGCCGAAATTTTTTGGACCGTTTTCCGGATCCTTAACCAAAATTCCGAATCTGCAAAACAGACCTTCCACAAAATACAAACTAACGAAACCATAAATTTGTAATTCCATTTCCATATTGATTGAGGATTTCGTAAAAAATTAACTGGACTGTTTCACTTCTCACGAAATTTCATAAAATTATGGGTGATTTTCACAAAAATAGGACCCTATCAAAAAAATATCTGGACAGACCCGTGAACATGCTAACTTTAATGAAAGACACCTTGTACTTGAAATCGGTCGGTAAGAAAAAAACAAGAATTGCAGTGACTAGGAAATCAATTTTTTCTTTAAAAACTTAATTTTACTAAACTGATTTTCATAAAACTCAACTTTCAATCGAAATTTCGATTGACTGTAAAACTCGGACACAGATGATAACTAAAATAGAATAATTGATTCATTTGAATTTTGAAACTTTTTTTGATCCCTTGCAAAAAAAAAAAAATCTTTTTCGCTCTCACAAGATTCTGCAATAGGAAGAGTAACTGCTCGTTTGTGTCGCCTTGCTGTCCTTCGCCTTGGCTATCTTTTTGTGGCACTCCACCGTGAGGTCCGGAAACATCGTGCAGAAAGTCGGGTTTTGCAGATTGAACGCCCAGCTTTTCGTCGCGAGCTGCCGCTTCGTGTAGGTGGTGGTGAGGGTGCTGCCCGTCGTCGGTATGTTCTCCAGCATAAAGCTCAGCAGCCCTGCGAGAATCGTGGATACGGACCAGGACGGGTTCCACGTGTCCGGATGGTAATCGCTGATGCTCAGGCACAGCCTCTTGTTCACCGCGAACCGGCCGTTCGGCGTGATCATGAAGATGCTCGGCGGTTTGAAAGGATATTGTGCCGGAAAGACGAGCTTGCCGTGGTATATGCCTCCGTCGTACGGGCTGCTGGGAGGCCCCGTGACAGCGTAATGCCACTCCAGTATATTCGACTGCGAAGGGTGAGCTTTCACATATGGAACAGGATCCCTCAGCACTTGTTGATAGTCTTTCATCAACCTCGCCGCCGCCGTATTCGGGAACTTGCTCATCTCCTCACGCAATGAAAGAGCCTGAATTCGTGTTGAATTTAGGAACGTCGGCCTCCCACTATTGTACGACAACAGCCTTCATTCTGCCTGCGAATAATTTTTAGAACTTGTGACAGTGTTAGATTCCGAATTTTAATCTCGCAGAATTTCGTATCTCATCCAGGTCGTCTGATCAGGTATGCCTGTGTAAGGGCTTGACTAGGTATTTAACTGTCTTCCGCAATAATTGTGGGCCTCAAGATAATATCGTTCATGGGCTGCAATAGTGGCACAACTAAAAAAAAGTTGAGATAAATGAGCCAAGTTTTCCTGATGAAATGACAAACCAAAGAATGCAACTGTGATACTTCTGCCTGCTGACGGTAAAATATTGAACTATTTGACGTGCTAATTTTGCTGCCGGGACGAAGACTTTTTAAAATGTTGAAATGTGTGCAAATATGTTGAAATCTGTTGTGCCGCTATCGCAGCCAATGAGCGACATGATTGGAGCCCGGACGTTCAGTCAAAATTTCATTTTTTGCCTATTTGGAACTTTTTCTCGTAATTTTGCATTTTTTCTTTTTTTTGCATTTTTCCAATGTAAATGCTTATTTTAACGTCATTTAATGTTAATCCATGAATCTTAGAGGTCATATTCATTAGTAATGAGGACTTTAAATAAATCGTTTTTTTTTTTTAAATATTCAACTTTAAGTATGAATTCTCACCCGAAAGCCCATAGAAACTCTAATAAGCGTAAATGCCGGAAACATAAGGAACTTAGTGCTTTCAGGCATTGAAATGGCAAAGACTTTTAATGTTTGCTATGTATATTTTTCATATAGCAATCAACATACGGTTCAACACTCGCTTCTAGATTGTATGAGTTCTTTATTTAATCAAACACAACCACAATTTCTCAAATATTCATAAATTCAGGGGTTCTTGACGCTTTTCAACCGTGACCCAAAATCAAGGTGAGCTTCTCGACCCAAGAATTTTATTTTTTCGAAATTTGTGAAACCAGTGACGCAATAAGTGCATTTATAACAGGACTAAGTGGATTTGTACGACCCGTCCCTGTGAATCGAATTTTGGGTCGTGACACACAGCTCAAGAATCCGTTTTTCCCTTCTTTTCTACATTTTTTTTCTTTTTCAAATTGCCTGTTTTAAGCATTTTTAATGCCCTTTTACCTGCCTATTTTCATTATTTCTAGTGCCAAAATTTCCGGGCTAAGAATATTATACTAAAAAAATTTTTGTTTTTGCTATCTGAACTCATTTTCTTTATCAAAATATTTGAAGGGTTCCGAGATCCATTGGCACTAATGAAAACTTTGTGATGCTCGTAAAAAAACTTTTCCTCTCAGATTTTTCAATTAGTCTCGGAAAGAATTCACTGTTTTCCTATATCATAGCTATCTTCCTAATTTTTCTATTTTTGTTTTGTTTTTTTTCAACGAGAGTACAATGATCTTTTTGAAATAAACCAGTTTTTTTTTGTTTTTTTTGGTTTTTGGCGCCGTTGGCGGGAATTTTTATTTTT
The DNA here is from genome assembly GCF_987345545.1 of Pholcus phalangioides. NCBI lineage: Eukaryota > Metazoa > Arthropoda > Arachnida > Araneae > Pholcidae > Pholcus > Pholcus phalangioides. The sequence goes on from NW_028301606.1 coordinate 562,688, forward strand.
TGGTTGTGCAAGGAATCGAAACTTGTCCACCATGTCTTCATAGAAACAGCTGATATATACCTTGTGGGTGGACGGCGGCGTCACTCATGTCGAGGATTCAGTGTGTATTGGACGAAATCTCCCTTTTTCAAGCCGTGTGTGTGTGTGTATTTTCTCATCAGTGTTATCGCCTTCACCACTGGATTTCGTAACTGACAGGAATATGTGAAGGACGTTCCGGTATCTTGTGCCACCGCTTTTCATTTCGATTTGTGGAAATTCGCTTAAAATTATCGGTGTTGTCTCAGAACTTTGTTTTGGTCAGTTCTTGAGTCAAAATTTGGGAATTTTTCTTCTGAGAGAAAAGAGCATTCTTCTCCGTCATCCGTATATTTTTCTTCATTTTTTTTTGTTCTGTAACCACGCTGTGATGTCAGTCTTTTTGTTTTAGTCGCCGGAAGTCACCGTATCTTTCTTTGAGTATGACTCACTACGGAATTACTAAGCGCTATAAATTGGGGGAGTTTCACAAACACTCTTAGTTCCGTTTACGTAAAGAAAACAAAAACGAATAATAAAAGAGCTTCTCGGCAGTCATTCTATCTCTTGCGAATAACATCGCAGTCGATGGTCATTCTGGCAGTTCTATAATATCCTGCTTTCTTCCTGTTTGTGCCAAGGTATTTTATGTCTCCTTTTATTTTGGAAATTTCTTAATTTTATGGTTTATTTCCTCTTCCTTTAAATTACGTTTCCACTATCCAGCTTTTGGGTTTTATGGAATTCTATCCAAGATCCACGAGTTTTTCCCTCTCCTTTGGTGTATCACGTGCTGCCAACGTTGAAGACGCCGGTCTCCCGCCCATTTATTGATTTGTATGGGGAGTTGGTGAGTCATTCTGATGTCCGTGTGGGTTTTCCACGCGTGTCTCGGTCTGATCGTGATTATTCAAACATCGTAGCTTCGTTTCTTTAAAAGTTCCTCCAAGTTCCCAGTGTTTGGAATTTCAGTTATTTAGTGGCGGTGTAAATTTAAAATTGCTCGTTTCAAAAAAGTTCCACGTGTTTCGAGTCTAGAGCGAGAGAGAAACGCTGTATCATCTATCCCATTTCGTAATCGTTGTGACTTGCCATTGTTTCTTCGTGTATGTGTGTTTCCGTAGACAAGATTGCTTTTGAATGACTTAAAATAAAAAAATGCCCAACGAAATGACGGACCGTTTCCGATCTTTCCTGGACAGCTCTCGCCGCCTGTGCCTGCCTATTTGCGGTTGGGTTCGACCCGGAGGTTCTGGACCTGCTGCTGCGGCTACTACTGCCATGTCCAAGCCCAAGACTGCCCCACCCGCCTTGCACAAGGTGATCATGGTAGGAAGCGGCGGCGTCGGAAAGTCTGCCCTCACGCTGCAATTCATGTACGACGAGGTGAGTACCCGAATCTTTCTCTGATACCTATTAATATCATTGGAATAATTACTGTGATGATTCATTGAAATAACTTCATAGTTTTTGATGCTATTATTAATGTTTCACTTCTCATGACTTCATTGTGATTACTCGATATGAAAAATATTCATTTAGAAAGTTTTAAATAGCCTCTTTTTAACGAATTATTCTGTACAGGGGCGGCTCAAGACAATATTCTCACCCGTGCTGGACAGTGTTTTGGCGTACAAGCCATTACCTTTAAAACAACCCTGAAAACTCGCAGTTGTATTCTCAACTGGATGAAATGCAAAAGAATATATCAGTTTTCTCTGCGAAATCACTCGATCCAATTTCATGGTTTGGATTAAAAAATTCGAGATAAAACATTTTTTTTCTTCAATTTTTTACAATTATTTTTCCCTTTCCCCTGATTTGGTGCTCCTGAAGTGGCGGCCGCGGGAGTGGCACATCTCTAGAGCCTCCTGATTCCGTATAACGGTATAACTGCCATATGACGCTCACATTTTTCTCTAACCCTCTCAGCGGCATTCATGAGATATCTTGCCTCCTTAAAAGCCTTTTTTTAGCATCAACATGCCCAGATATTTTGTAAAGTCTCTATACCCCGTATTTTGCACCTACTGAAAATCGGGAGAAAGCTCACTTCATTAAAAAGATATGGCATTTTAAATTTCTACTATGCCGAGGAAGGTTAACGCTTAAAAGCGTGGATTTGCATTTGTGTCAAGGGTTCTTCAAAGTTAAGTCTTTTTCTCCAAACTGGCTTCAAAATGTTTTCACCTTCTAACTGGTTGCAGTAATGAACGTTTAAACTTTAAATGTTCATTACTGCAGCCAGTTTGATAACAATTCTGAATCGCTTTTGCAAGTAAAGTGAGGTCATATTCTTTTCATTTTGCTGGTAGATGTCCAACGACAACTCTTTGTTGCAGAGCATGTGTGGCTATGATTTCGCTAATTTGTTAAAATTTTTGTTTCTATTTGTTTGCATTTCGTATTCTTTTTTTATTTTGAAGTTTGCCATCCGATTTTTTTCTTATTATAGTTTGAATCACAAAAAAGGTAGTAATATTACTATTGTATTTGGGAAGTAATATTTACTTCAATACATTTATTTTATGTGCGTTTGTTGAGGCTTTGCACATCTTCAGTAAGGCCCTGCATAAGCAGTACAATTAGAAATATGTATATTTTTTTAATGATTTTTCCTGCTTTTTTCAATAGGTGTCATTAACTATAAAAAAAATTATCAGCTCGGAAAAAATTGAACATTCAAGGGTTAATTTACTTCCCACATTAAAAAAATTACTTTTCCATAACTAATTTTGTGACGGAGCAAAGGGATTTCGTGGTATAGGAACTTATATGCACACAATTCTTCTGAGAACCACAGAAAACTTAGATTGATTCTCATACATTCCGTGTTTTGTTATTTTTCCGCTTATTCTACAAGGCACGAAATCCCCGTTAGTGATCCATTGAAAGAAGTCAATGCTCTCGTTGTATTGCTGTTTTATCTAATCTAACGCTGTATTGACCTACCCTACTGCCAACCATTATTCGCATTGTGCTATTCTGGAATCTGTTGTTCTTGTCAATTCGACTGTGCCAAATTAATGGATAGTTTCTGCTTTTCTTCTCTGTGTATCTCTCTCTAAAATTCATTCTAGCTAGTTCTTACACCCTTGTATATTTTTTTACTGGGCCTATATTGTTTCTTATGGCTCAGTAAAAAAGGCTACATCAGATGCAGTCTTTAAGACTCGTCGATCCAGTTCGTCGTCGTACGGCAATTCTGATTATATTTTAATGCTGGTGGTGTGCATAAAACCAGATTTTTTCCCTGTATGTACTCTTCCCCCCCAACTCCCTGTTGAATCTTGATTAGTGAGATAGAAAAAGAAAATCCGTGGGAATAAAGTAGAAACAAACAAGTATATACATTTCACTGAACCTTGTTATTTTCTGCCTTGTTGTTGCACGTGAGCCACGAGCTTTAATTGCATTCACTGATGCGTACCTGGATACCGAGCACGAACCCATTTGTGAGGTGGAAGGAAGACCTAGGAACGAAAATCAATTCCGATTTTTGCTCTGTTCTGAAGATCTTGATACCGAATTACGAGTTCTCGGCACATCGTGTGCAGAAATCTGTTGAATTTCTAGGAAGTGTGTGCATTTCTCTCTCTACTACACTTTTCTTTTTTTCTATCAAAATCTAAGTTGTTTGAACAGGATCTTATTTTGTGAAACCAAAACTGAAATTGTACGCGTGATTGTTGAGAGTCATGTAATTTCATGTTTATTTTGTGAGACATGTGCTTATCTCTATGCAGGCTGAACTTCGAATGATTGAAGCGGTTTCGTGATTTTTTTTTTTCTTCATGGCTTAACATTGTAGATACAGTAAAATCCCTCTTCACGGTCATTCCTTAGATACTCTCATCTCTTTTTTTTTTTTTTACGTCCAAATAATTGTATGATAAACCCTTGTATGATAAAGTTATACATTTTAAACCACTGATTAACGGTTACCCATTTTTTACGGACGTATTTTTTTGTACCGTCGGTATCCGCAAAAGAGGGGCTCTGTTGTATAATTATCGAGTTAGATGTTATATACAAGAGAGGTATCTCTTGATAATAAGTTTTCTTTAGCTTTCGATTGCCAAGGCTTTGTGAATCCCTGGCTCTAGGTCTCAAAGCTGACTAGAAAATCGGTATCAGCGTCTAAAGTGTTCTAATTTTATGGTGTGCGCAAATGGGAAGGGGTTCTCAACTCCCGGAAAAGTCGAATAAACATTATTTAAAACCGTTTTTCTGAAAGGGTAAAAACTATTCTTGGGTTCTCAGTAATTTGGCTCATGCCCTGGCCAGAGCATACGGTAAGCTAACAGGGAACAGAGAGTAGGCGTTTGCTATTTTTATTCTGGGAATAGACCGCTAAAAAATTCTTATATCTGGACACGTTCGAAAATTGAAGCATTGAATTGCTGAAAAAAGAAGTTAGCTCACTTTTATCAATTTTGAATACACCGGAAATGTTTTTTATTTCCATTTTTTCAAGTTTTTTTCAAATTTGATTTTTTTTTTCACATTTGAAAAAATATCGCCTGGTAATTGGTTGCAGAAAGCTTTTTTTGAATTCGTTAGATCTTAATTACGGTGACATCTAGCTCATTGGGTACCTTGTCTACTCTCTGTTCTTCGAAAACATACTTTTCATTCTGCCTGACGTATTTTCGGGCCAATTCCATTACATCCTCATACTTATCACAGTGCTATCAAAAAAAGAGCAGCTTTCGCGTGCCCACAATAAAATTGTGAAACCGCTCACATCTCATTTAAGCATACGCGAAAACAATTTATGTTCAATCTCAGTATTATAAACTAAGCTTAAGGGATTGCACTTCGTAAGAGAACATGATTCGTTAATTTTCGCAAGCATTTTTCTAATTCTCAGCCGAGTAGAGGTTTTTTCTGCGTGCAAATTTCTGTGACTATCAGATAATGCTGTGACAGCAGCTAAGTTACGACGGCAGTTATCACTTATCTTCGGTGGTGAAGCCTTACAAAATAAATTATTTTTGAGCGATTCGTAAGAAATTAGTGTAGAAAAAAAAGGTAAAGCTTTTTAAATCGATCTACTCCGATCAATAAAATCTTTCTTAGTATGTAATGACAACTATATTTTTGAAATGATTTTTGTGACTGCAAAATACAATATTTTTTGTCCGTTTTCAACGTAAGAATCTATAGTATTCATCTTTAAGTGAAAAACGTAATGATCACATGTCACGAATCTCTTCAAAACGGATGAATATTATTATATTCTTCACGTTGAGCTGGAACGTGGTGGGTCAGGAGGTACTTAAGCCCCCCCCCCCCCTCCACACACACACCTCCTTGTATCCCGTATATACGGAATGTCTGGCAATTCTAGAATCCCCTTTCCTATTCCCAGTGTTTCCTTCATGTCGCTGCCCCTGCATATTATTATGTACGTGTACCCAAGAAAGGAAGGCTGGAGAGACCACAGCATTTGAAGGCGTCATCTCCCATGTGCATATTACCTGGGTGTGTTTTGCATCTCCGGAATGGAATTTTCAAGGACGTCTGACTTAGCGACAGCTGGCCTAGATTTGTGTCGCTGATGACCTGTCGTCGATTGGTTACTATTTTTAGCGGTCAAATGTAAAGGTCATCGTAGCTATAAGAATTTTCGTTAGCGAGATCACGGAAATGAATGGCGTAGTATGTTCATTGAGCGAAGCAAATGCCTCTCCGCTTCAGTTGTATAGTACTTCGTGATTTGATCTCATAGTAATTCTCTTCTTCCCCATAATTCGATTATTTACGGTCAGAGCACATAAGTATCGACGTTTATTACCACCTATGAGCTGCATATTTTTAAATTCATTTTGTTTTGAGTGAACGAACGTGAATCTAAAAATAAATCGCTCGATATTTCGGAGCAAAATTAAATAAGCTTATAAATCACAGTAAAATGATCCAATTTACTGCCACCTAGTGTGAAATGAGTGTTTTATTGTCACGAACGGAAGTTAGGTTCCCCCCACCCATAAATCCAGACTTAAATGAGAAAACGCTATCTGTTTTTATTCGCTATGGCCCCAATGCAGAATATGCAGAAATCTACGACTTATGTTGTAGAACTATCTGTGGTGGTGCTGCAGGACAATCTGAAAGAATTTTAAGGAAGATGTAGAAAACACCTTTATGTGGGAATTTTGGCCGCAGAACATTTTTCCAGTCAGCTAAGGGCTTGTATCAGAACAGTGCAAAACATTCTGCTTTGGGGGCGCAATGGTTTAAAGTAGGGGTTCTTCAATGCATGGCCGGACAATCATTTTTGAGAATATAGCTGCGGAGCTACTGAAAGATGATTAAATAAGAAAATAAAACCAGATCAAGTCCGCAGACCACTATATATATATATGAGTTATGTTACGGCATTTAGAGCTATGAAATGCTTTCCATCTTCACCAGTAACGCTGTACATTTAACGTATTACTAGGGCCGCGTCAAAAAGTTTGTTTTTTTTGGGGGGGGGGGGGAACTTGGGCCTAAAATATTTTTGGAGCTTGACTTCATTTATTTCAATAGGAAGAAAGTCGTCTTCCGAACAGGTTTTAAAGAAATGGTGAAAAACGTTTTGATGAAAGAAATAATTTCAAGAAATAGGGAAAAAATATTTCATAATTGATGTAGATTCGTGGAATAATGGAAAAATAATTCCCTCAGAGTTATGGAAAGAAACAATTTCAAATACAATGGCCACAACAAGGAAATTGCCCTACGGGGTGTCTGATGAAAATATACTGTGTATATACGCCCATTTTATAGAGTATAGCGTCTTTTTCCCTGGAACCTCTGAAAGCATTAATTTCAAAATCATTCAAAATAATTTAAATTTTTTTTTGAGAAATAATGAAAAACATTTTCAGAGTTTCTGGTTGAAAAAATGGTTTCAGAATTTAAATTTTTACAAATAAAGTCTCCAATTATTTGGGATTGATTAACTCCTGATACCGTTGGCTTATCGATTAAGATTTCACTGTCCTTATGAATCTGGATTTTAGTTTACAATTCTAAATACGAACCACAGTATAACTTGGTGGCCCAAGGGCTACATGGGAATTTCTAATTTGGCCCACCGGTCTGAGAGGTCCAATAATCCGGCATTTTTAGGCGGGTTTTCTTCGCAAGCACCCCCCCCCCCTTTCCCACAGAAGAGAAAAACATGTCACTGCATGTCTTTGTGCAGCATTTTATATTATTTAAATTAGACTTTTTCAATTGACTTTTATTCAGTAATCCGGCGTTTTTGGTAATCTGGCGTAGCTTACGATCAGTGGCGTCGGAGCTGTCGGTGCTGTGGGTACTCGAGCACTTACAGTTGATGGTACGCGTCCGAGCACCACAGAATTGATTCAGAAGTCGCAATTTTTCCTTCATAAAGCGCAAGAGGAGCTCCCAACCACAAGTTCGAAACACTTCCGATGCTGCTGTATACGATTTATACCCAGGTGCGTGTTTTGTCGGTGCTTTTGTGGGGATTTAGAAAATAAATCCCCTTTCTAGAATATGAGAAAATCGTTGTGTTTCTCGTGATTTTTCCGAAATCCCACTGGACGCGTGCGCTGATTTCCACGATTATCGGCATCCAATTTTAAAATTCCGAGCCGCATTTCGTATGTGACAAACACTGGCATTAAAAAAGCTAACGCAGTCGCTCGAGGGCCGTATTACGCTATTGTTTGATGATAACGGAACGATGTTTTGTTTGTGCGTATGCAAATTTATTGCGCGTTTATGCCCGAGATTTCCTAGCTTATCGCGTTGTTCCATATCGTTATGAAACCCGATGCACGTTATTCTACGATACATTTTGTAGCCTCATGCATAATAATCTTGTTCTGCTTGTTATTATTCTGTTCTTGCTGATTTAATCTTTTCCCGTTCCGAGATCTTCATGGTTCGGTAGCTTCCGTAAAGAGTCCGAAGCATGATTAGCTCGTGATCGAATTATACGACCGAATAATTTCTTGTATTATTTTCGCGTTTCCATTGATCCGCGTTCTCGGCAAATTGATCGGCATTCCACCCTTTTCGTTTGCTTGTGTATGTTTGCGTACATTTCCAGCGCTGTCACACAAATTGCTGCTAAAAAAAAACCGCTTTTAAATGAAAACAATGCATAATGACCCAAAAATAATGTGCTTCTTCCCCCCCCCCCCCTGTATGAGTGATTTGATACGTCAAATTGTCATTCACATAAATCGAAGTTTTTCGGCCCATTTCTAACTGCAAAATTGTTTTCAGTGATTATCTGAAAAATCGCCCGAGATTAATGCTCTAAAAAATTTTTGCTCCCTTAAAGCAAACTTTGGGCATGCTTTGTGAAAACTAGAAAATCAGTAGGAAAACTGTCCGTTTAAACGTGATACCGTATTTACATTATAGCTGAAGATTTCAGGCTAAAACTTCATACATAGTTGAAGATTTTTATCTACTAAAACGTTATCCAATTATCTGATTTTTCATTTAAAGTTTAAAAAAAATGATATATTTAGTTAATTAATTATAACTTCACTTAATTAATATTAACTTCACTGGTTTATCCCCTTCTGGTTTGCGAGGAAGTAACTAGGGAAGGGAGTGGGCGCTGAGTTTACTGTTTTTACAGTAATATGTACTATAATACCCCCCCCCTCCCCGTAATTTTTAAAATTACTGAGATTAGAGGTGCCAAAAAATGAACACTGACCCTGAGCGAGAAAGTAAATTTTCGTTTGTGGTTGCTATCCTGCTTGTATGCAGTTAAAAAGAGATCCAATTGTAGTTTTTGATCAGCAATCGACTTTGTTTCCAATCCACTATCTCACTAAAAACCTCTAAGATACTTTGATTTTTTACCTATAACAGTGGTTAACCTATTGTGTTCTGTGGACTGTTTGTGGCAATAAACGAAGTCCTGAGACCCCCCCTTTAGAGAATAATCTATATATATAAAATTGATTTTCTGTCTGTGTGTGTATGTTCTCTATACAAATCTACAATTTTAGATCGATCGTCGCCAAATTTTGCACATATACCAAATGGGACCCGACTTGAACGATAGGCTACTTTAAAATTTCGTCAGAGCAGGACAAATGCCCCAAACGGGCAAAAAACTGTCGGGCAACAATGGTTTTTGGGCCTCAACAATCACTTTCGGAACGTTTACTTTGGTTACCGTGGTTCCCTAGCAATGAGTTTCAGACGTGTTATGCCTTTACAATGGTTTGTTACTTCTCTAATCCTGTTACTATATGAATAATAATTTATGTCTTTATAATGGTTTGCCATTTTTTTCAATCCTCCCAGTAATGAGAGCTTTTTGAATAGACGCCATTATCAGCATCACTTTGAGGGTAAGGCAAAGGATGATCCCCATAGAAATCAGTGTTAACATTGCCGATTTTTTTGTAGAAATGCGGAAATTTAGTGTGGTTTCCGCCACATCAATAATTTTAAAAATTGTATTGAATTCTCGATTTTTGAAATATATTGAGTTCGCTTAGGCATACGAAGCCCAGGAGATTAAATATGAAGTAATTATCCGGACCTTTTTTCTTTTGAGTTGGATATCCAGGCAATAACATTGATTTCAACTTTTTATTTGCATTTTCTGTAGCATGAAAATTAATGTGTCCGTATTGTCTTTTAATATTCAACTGCATAAATTCATATGGTTTATGATGTTTATAAAAAGTACATTTTTGAAAGCTGAAACAGGCAGATAGGTAACTTGAAGTTCAAGTGGGGGAGGGGGGGATCAAAATACTTGGCACTCCTTAAAAAAGAAAAAGAAAAATTATTCATTTCTACGTTTCTTTAAATCTAGATTTTTGTTTCTTTCATGAGTCGCTGAGGAAGTCACCATATTGGTTAACTTAGACACGGTGTGCATGTCCCTCAAAGAAAAAGGGAGATATCAAATGATCTAAAAAAAGCGTCATTCAAAAAAACTCGGGCAGCGCCGGGTATTATAGCTAGGCATTTGGCCAAAATAGACCAAAATCCTTAATATTTAGATTACAGGGTATAATCTATATCTATCATCCAGATTTATCTCCCGCATTTTTTTAATTATACAAATCCGCATTCCTCTACCATTTCGGCAATTGTGCAAGTTCGAAACATGTTCCCTTATTTATTTTTGTAATTATGCAAGTTGCAAAATGTTTTTCTTTCATTTTTGTCATTATACAAGTTCATATATAGCATGTTTTTCTCTCATTTTTTATATTGTGCAAGTTCACAACATGTTTTCTTTCATATTTTTGTACCCGGGCAACGCCGGGTATTATAGCTAGTTGATATATATAATAATGTAAAAACAGTGAGTTTATTAAAAAAAGTTTCTCTGCATCTTTATGAGTTTATTTGAAATATCAGGCTGAAGACAGAAAGCTGGAGGGGGGGGGGGTGCAATGAAGATGCAAAGAAATAAAGCATTCAAGTGAAATATGGTGGGAAAAGGTGAGATTATTTTCAGAATCCAGTGGAAGTGTCACTTCATACCAAGGCCATCGCATTATCTCATCTAAGTATGGTCTGAAGGGGGAAGGAACTCCACCAGCACTGGCTCCTAGGGCGGGATGGAGACGTGCAGTGCACCCAAATCCCCCCATCTTTAGCTCTCTTCGAGCCCCGCCCACGAGAGGGAGATCTTGAGTGTCCTCCCTAAGGGAGGGCACCCAGACCCCTCTCGACTCTCGTCGAGCCCCTCCAGCAAAACAGACATACCTTCATAAAATTGACAAAAAAGTAGAGGGAGAAACACAAATAAAAACTTGAAAATACAACTGACAAAAAAATTGTTCAGAGTAATTTTCAACTTTTTGAAGTTGAAAAACCCCAAATTACCCCAAAATAGATGGAACACATTGCGATTTCCAAACATAAATATCAAGTTGAGTCCTGAAACAGGCAAAATACTTTGTCGAATTTGCTTATATCTTAACATGGTTAAATTTAAATTAATTTTTTTCACCACAAATTTTTAACAAGTTTCATCGCTGACTACATTTAGTTTATTAGGAGGTAAAGAAGTGCCCTTAACAATTTTTTAAGATTTTTTGGTTGACATTTTGTTTTATAACTTTTTTTTCTTTTTTTTTTGTCTCGTTTTGTGAGAATGACCCTCATATGTAAGCTGTTACTTTTTCACTTTAGTATGGGGCCGGAGAACAACATTTTTCCTTGGAGGCCACAATATTTAGACAGTCTGCCATAGAAAGAGAAGAGGGAAGCTCACTGAACTTCAACCCAGCCAGAGATCAACCTTATGAAAAAAAGTGCTATACAGTATACTGTATTTACTCAGAAATTAACTTAATGGATAAAAAGCGGTTTTATACTTGTGGATGTTGAATAAAACGAGATGAGGAGAAACAAATGTTTCAAAGGGTTCGATGGGAACCCAAGAAGGATTGAGAAATAATGGTCCTACTGAAGCTATTCCCCCTCCCCATATGTTTTTGATTATTTATCTTTTGGTTGTTCATTCAGTGAATTAATTTTTTCCTTACATTACCATTATTGCAGTTTGTGGAAGATTATGAGCCCACCAAAGCTGATTCATATCGTAAGAAAGTCATGCTGGATGGGGAAGAGGTTCAAATTGATGTATTGGATACTGCTGGTCAGGAAGATTATGCCGCAATCAGAGACAATTACTTCAGATCAGGCGAAGGCTTTCTCTGCGTCTTCTCTATAACGGAGCACGAAAGCTTCTCAGCAACAGGAGAGTTTAGGTATGTATGTATATAAACACACGCGCACACACACACACAGTATTTAAGTACTTGTCAGTGATTTCTTTCAGAGCTTGTGATTATATATATTGCTGGAATGGGCGAGTACCAAACAAAGTTTTTGTATGAAAAATGATAGAAATGCATAAAATTCCTCAAAATTTACATGTTCTTTGTATAACGATGGACTAAGGATGAGTATGGTCTTAAATCTTTTTCATGAGAAATTGTGCACTGATGTGTTTTTTATGGTATCCATACTTTTTGGTCTGTTATGCCATGCTTGAAGCTTTTTTTATAAGCAGATATTTCATCCACACTACTGTGGTGGACATCATCGTGCCGGTTGCATAATAGTGGACGAAACATTTGCTTATAAAAATAACTTTGAACGTGATATAACAACCTGAAAAGTACTGATGCCATTATAAGCTTCATCTACGAAAGATGTGTGTTTTTTGTTTCGGAATGGCAGAAGATTTCAAACCAAATAGACTACTTCACCAAACACCAACTCTGGCCATATCGCTATATTGTAATTTACTGCCATTAGTGAGATGGGTTGGAAGTGAAGGCGCTGTCTATCGGTGGTCGCCTCGAGTTCGTTAGGGAAAATATCTTATCTATATCCTCCCTTGGGTTCGAACCGGGACCCAGACAACAACCTTCACGATGGTAGACGAGTATCTTACCACCATGCCATTCAGGCACAAACCAAATAGACTGGCATCAAAGGCAATGATCAGATAAATCATTAGAATTTTATTTTCATTTTAACAAAATTCGAAGCCTCACTTTATGTTCTAATGAATGGTGGCGAGAAATTGGAATTTTTAGAAAATCTTTACTTGAAAACCTATGAAGAGACAAACTTTTTTTCAACGATGTTTCAAAATGTTTCTAAAATTATTTGATCTTTTGACATTGAAAAAGTCCACATTTTGACTTGGCGGAGCATGTGCAGAGCTTAAAATTAGAAATTGCTTACTAGTCCATTTGTTGGACCTGGAGTATTGTGCCGAGTGGGAGGGGATGGACAAATATCTAAGTTATAAAGGCTGAACTGATCTCTTAAGGGGTCATTCAAGTATTACGTCAGCATCGGGGGGGGGTTTCGGATTTGCTGACTTTTGATGACAAGGGGGAAGGGGGTTTGAAGGTTGCTTACGTCATCAACCACCCTTTTTGAAGATATGAAATATTCTAAGCTGCTGACAAAGAGGGAAGGGGGGTCAGTGTTTTGCTGACGGGGGGGGGGATCAAAAATGGCTAAAAATGTGCTTTGCTTACGTAATACTTGTATGGCGCCTAATTGTTTATGTTGGGATGATATAACCACTTCATTTGGTTATATACGAGGTGGATGCAAAATAGTTGGACAATTTCTCGTAATGGAATAATTTGTGAAATATTGACTGTAAGGTACCATATTAATGACAGATGAGTAGTAGTGTGTCCTAAATTTGTGAAGAAATGATTTTTAGTGAATGGTAAAAGGAGTTTTTCATTTGAGTGCCAACGTGAAAAGATAATGTCAGGATTCTAAGATAAGCAAATCCCATGCTGCCTAGATCAGGGGCCTTCAACCATTAGCACAGTGCAGACCATATTTGACCCTTTTGAGACTTACAAGTCACTAAGCTATACAGGGCCTTCATTTCAACTTTTTCCAGGCAAGACAGGCAAAGAACATGTACTCAATGTATGTATATATTTGTATATATATATATGCAATATTTCAAAAGCCGGGGGGGGGGGGGTGACGTTTTCCCAAATGACATGCCTGAAGCTATAGTATTATTTACCGTACATACACCTCGTACACATTCCTCTGCTGAGTTTCTAATGAATCTGCACATGCTGTAATGTGTTTTGTGTGTGTATGCATGACCCCTAAAGTTAGTTATATTGACAGAGTTGTGCTTGTTTTGTGTTTTTGCGGTGCTCCCATTCTTCTCGCATGTTTTTGAAATGAAGGTGGTAAATATGCTTGTATTTTCATTTTGTGTAAGTATCAAGTTGAAGGTTTGCTTGCTCTATACAGAGAGACTTTTTACAAATGGGAGACACTAAGCTATACTATACACACATTACTAAAGAGCTTGGCAAGCCATAGATTAAACCCCTCTTGATCTAGGCCTGACAAAGATTTTTCCGAAGAGACTTTGTTAAATTGCTCTGGAGAGCTGTGAATGAGCATTGATTAGGGAAAAGAGCACAGTGAGTGGAAAAAGTTTGAGAGCCCCTAGTGTAAATCGTACATGCTCAACCCATGGCTCGGAATCATCTGATGTGGATGTCACCTCGAACCCAATTTTGTAAAAATTAACTGAGCTGCATATTTATAGATCGCATGTGACCCACAGAAAATTTATAGATCACTTGAGTGATCCACAGCACATTCCCAGATCATTTGACTGACCCACAGCATGTTTACAGATTACTTAAGTGACTTGCAGGACAGTTCCAGATCACTTCAGTGAACTGTGAATCCAGTTGCACATCACTTGAGCCAGGGCTAGACAAATCCCAGGCTGCCACGGCGACTAAAAAAGATATTGGCACCTAAAATGTTCTTTGTGTAGTTACGAAATTGCAGGCTTAGAGGCACGCAAAATGTTTGGAATTAATAGCAGTATATCTTCCAACATGAAAGAGGGTCACTATTCCCTAAAAACAAGTAAAAAAAACCACATTATTTTGCACCCTTGTCTTTGCCTAGATTTTTTGAGATTTTTCCTGAAGTGGTCCGCGCCTCATTTTCAGGTCACTTAAGGGACCTGCTGTGGAATATCTACAGATGACTTGACAGACTTGCGCCAGAGTCTCAGATCACTCTTGAATGAGCTGTGGCACATTTCCAGATCACGTCACTGAACCTGCAGCGCTGTTCCAGATCATTTAAGTTACCTGCGACACATTTTCAAACCAGTGAAGTGGCCCATACTCTTTTAAAGGTTGAGCACCCTTGCTCTAGGCGGTATGAGGATTTGGTAATCCTGGAATCCTGACACTAGGAGTGTCAAATCCTCAAGAGTCTATTCAAATGCAATGTTGTCCAGCCACTAAAAATTGCCATCTGTTTGCAAATTTACGATACTCATCTCCCATAGAATTGGTAATTTACAATTAATATTTCATGTAATGTTCAGTAATGAAATTGCCAAACTAATTTTTGGCAACCCTGTGTAATCGAATACTGGTTTGAACTGGTATCTGCCCATTAACCTCAGTTTTAATGACAAAAATGTTTTGTTTCCTTCTGTTATAGTACTTAGTTTACCTTAAGTCGGAAATTCGCTTGTGTGGATTTCAACAGGAAATTACAGTAAATATTCTCTCGATTTCTCTTCTGTTCAGAAGCCATATTTTTGTTTTACATGCTTAATTTTTCATTTTATCCGTTAGGGAACAAATTCTTCGGGTGAAAGGTGATGACAATATTCCATTCCTTCTAGTTGGTAACAAATGCGACTTGGAAGATAAACGTCAAGTAACCGTCGAGGAAGCTAAAAATCGTGCGAGTCAGTGGAACGTGCCCTATGTTGAAACTTCTGCCAAAACGAGAATAAATGTCGACAAAGTAAGGGTTTTTTTCTTTTGAGTTTTGTTTGATTATGCTTCAACTTTTTCTTTTTTTTTAAATTAAAACTGAAGCAACATTGCCATGAAACAGGAGTCTTCAACAGTGGCGTAGGAATGGCTCATCAGGTAAAACTATTTTCTTGCGTTTAATACTGTTTTTTTCCTCAACTTTCCTCCGTTTTTTCAAATATCTTGGTGAATATTGTGCGTAAAAATTCAGAATTTTTTTCATTGGCATTAAGAGAAACGCGGCAACAACGTTCTAAGTGGGTTTTTAAGCACGCAGAGACTATAGAAAGGTACTTTTTTTTATTTTAATAACTATACAACCCCTTGAAATATGAATGATGTATCTGAGTACTATGGGTTATTTGAATACTTTTTCCTAATTGAAAGTATACCTCTAGGATCAATGGTTCGCCAGTAAAATGTCATACGCCTTCTAGCCTATACATCCTGTATAAAACAATAAAAATTGAAACCCCCTCTGATACGGTCACCTGTCTTTTACAGACAATTTTTTATTGTCTTGCAAGTGTCCGTAACAGAGGGTTTTTACTGTATTTGATTAGATAAAAAAGCTCAGTGTACTTCTTGGAATCCTGTAGGTTTTGACAATTTCTGTCTTAGAGAGTTTGCACATTAATTTCTTTAATTGACTGTCAAGCGTTTTCTGTTGTGTTGCTATTACAAAGAGGAAAGTATACAAACAGCAGTTAGTCGAATCAGTTATTTTGATCAACTCCCAACTCAGAAATTGCCTTATCAATGAGCTAATGCAGAGGTTCTCAACCAGTGCTCCGCTTGGGGCTCCTTGTGCACTCTCCAGGGGCTCCGCGGCTGCTCAAGGAAAATAAAAAAAACAGTAAAATTAATATATATATAAATATTTTTAAATAGTAAAAATAAATCGGCTTCTGTCGTGGTGTGGCAACACGACAGCAGGGAGGACGCACGCATGTTGCTAATGCTCCGGAAATTTATTAAATTTCCCATTTATTTATTAATCATTTTTTAAAAATATTTAATTTGTTTGCGTCTGATAGAAAGGTATTTATTTCGAAGTATGTCGATGAAGTAAAATTAATCCATAGACATATATGATCTCTTTGCGAATGACGTCCACCGCGTTCTTGGTATTTATGTTGATATATCTGCTTTGATCAATCATAACAATGGTGGATACATGTTCAATTTGTGAAGGCGAAGTACTGAAAGGGAAGGAGGTATTTTCATGTTCTGGTTGTGAATCACTTATTCATCCGATATGTGTTGGAACCACAGACACAAATTTCAAAAAAATGTCTACTGAAATGAAACAAAAATGGCGATGTACTGACTGCATAATATCAGCAAAGATTGAAAAACGGGAAAAATTGGAGCTTGAAAAAATACATGATATCATTCGTGAAGAATGTCGAATTATGACTAAACAGATGGAAAAAAAATTCTCTGAAGAATGCAGTGTGTTGAAATCCGAAATGATCGAATTGAGAAAATCAATCGAGTTCAATGATGAAACACTCAGGGACATGAAAGCTGAACTATCGGAGGTAAAGAAAGAATTACAGATAATGAAGAGATCGAATGAGGGGTTGCGAAGTGAAAATAATGTTTTGAAGGAAAAAATCAAGAACATATACGATGAACTGGATAAAATAGAGTTACGATCGAAATCAACCAATATAGAGATACAAGGAATGCCGGAGGAAAAGGGGGAGGATGTGATGGAAATAGTGACTGAAATTGGTAAAACTTTGAATGTGTATAAACCGAATGATATAATGAAGCTACATAGGGTAAATTCGGTAAACAAAAATAGGATCAGACCAATTATTGTCCGATTTAGAGACTCCGCGGTGCGAGATGAATGGATCGAAGCTAGCCGAAGCAAGAAGGGACTAAATGCAAGTGAAATTGATGAACGTTATGGTGATTCAAGGCTATTCATAAATGAACATCTTACTAAGACTCTCAAAGACCTTTTTTATCACGTCCGGAAGTTCAAGAAGGATAACGACTTTGACTTTGCGTGGGTGAGGGACGGCAAGGTCTTACTGAGAAAAAGGCAGGGTGAAAAACTTCATTATATTCGTAACATAAATGACTTGGATAAAATTAATCAACAGCAGAATTCCCAGGAATTAATAATGTAAGTATCAACTCATCTTGCCTTGAAACATTCGATGATTTGGTGAGTTTTTCAAATAGTCCTGAAACTTTCAATATATTGCATGTAAATATTAGAAGCGCTCGTGAAAATTTTAATAATTTATTATTGCATTTAGAAAAATTAGTGGTTCCATTTGATGTTGTATTACTGTCTGAAATTTGGATCAAAGATCATGAAACTGATCTGTACAATATTTATGGCTATAATAGTTTTTGTGAATGTCGAAATAGAAATAGATCAGGCGGCGTTATTGCATATGTAAATAAAAAATATTCATTTTTAAGTACTGCCTTGAATATGAATACAGCTGAAGGCTTATATTTGTACAGTGAAATGTTAGATCTATGCATAATTTTAATTTACAGATCCCATGATTTTTCTCGAATGGATTATATTATTGAGTTCAGATCAATTATTAGCAATTTAGGGTATAAAAATATTATCTATACTGGAGATATTAATATGGATATATTGAAGTCTGACACGGACAGTGATGAATACATGAGTCTCATGTCTGAATTTGGTTTTTTATCATACATAAATACACCAACAAGAAAGTCAGCGTGTTTAGATCACGTTTTCATTCGAAACGCGAGGTTAAATTATCGATTTGAAACAGCAGTATCAAAATTAGAGATAACGGATCATTTACCACTGGTTATTAAATGTAATCTTGGAACTGATACAAAACTTTTAAATAATAATCAAAATAATAAAAATCGGTTTTGTCAAAATGTGGATTATGATAAGTTTGAAATATGTGTAAAAAATTATGAATTTGATGAAAACATTTTCAATGAGACTGATGCAAATGTATTATATGACAAATTTCTTGATATTGTGTTTAGGCATCGTAATTTCTGGACAAAACAGTCTAAATGCAAAACAGGAAATAATTTGAAAAGTGAATGGATTACATATGAATTGAAATGTATGGTCGATACTAAAGAAAGACTTTATAAAGTTTTTAAACGAAATCCTTCAGATCGTGATAAGGAAAATAATTACAAAAACTATAACAAACAGTTAAAAAAGAAGCTAAAAGCTGCAAAGGATGCTTTTTACTATAATAAATTTATAAAATGTGGTAACGACGTCAAGAAACAATGGAAAGTTACTAATGATATCATAAATCGAAAAATAAATAAAATAGTACTTCCAGTAAATACTAATCCTGAAACAGTGAATGAAATGAATGAATTTTTTATCAATTCTGCAATAACTGAAGATTCTGAGTTAATAGATGAAATAGAGCTTCTAGTACCAAACCAGTATAATTCTATAGTTGTTACTGAGATAGAGGAAAGGAATGTAAAGAATTTAATAAACATACTTGAGAATAATAAAGCAGTTGGTTATGATGGAATCACTCCAAAAATGCTAAAAATTGTCAGTAAATACCATTTGAAGTTTATAACCCACATTATAAACTCTTCAATTCTCAATGGAGTTTTTATTGATAAATTAAAATGTGCTCTTGTTATACCCATTCATAAATCAGGTAATGTCAATGATTTCAAAAACTATCGTCCGATCTCTATTTTGCCCGTCTTTTCGAAAATTTTGGAAAAGATAATGAAACACAAAATTATAAATTTTCTAAATCAATTTAATTTTTTTTCGAGCAATCAGTTCGGTTTTCTTGGAAATAAGAATACTGAGATGGCAATTTTGAAATTTTCAGCAAAAGTATATGAAAGTATTAACGAGAGCAAAAGAACCCTTGCTATGTTTTTAGATTTAAAAAAAGCCTTTGATAGTGTCGATCATCCAATTCTTATGCATAAGTTATATTGTTCAGGTCTGAGAGGCAACACTTATCACTGGTTTAAAACTTATCTGTCAAATAGAATGCAAGCAGTTAAAATAAATGATACAATAGGTACATACAGGATTATTAAAACTGGCGTCCCACAGGGTTCTGTTCTTGGACCGATTTTATTTCTAATCTTTGTTAATGATATCAATAACCTGGATCTACATGGTGATTTGATTAGCTATGCCGATGACACAGCTATTGTTTTGTCAGAACAAACGTATACCATGCTGAAATCTGATACTGAAGAAGATTTAACAAAAATTAACACTTGGTTGAGGCATAATAAGTTAACCTTGAATCTCAACAAAACTAAATACATAAATTTTCAATTATACAATAGAAATATTGAAACACTTATAATTCGATGCCATGAGTTGGGATGTTCTGATGACCAATGTTTTTGTCCGATTGTCTCGGAAACTGAAGAGTATAAATATTTAGGAGTCACTATAAACAAAAATTTGAAATGGAACTCTCATGCAACTGCACTTAGTAACAAAATAAAATACATGAATGTTCGTTTATATTGCTTAAAAAATATTATATCTCCTCAATTTATTCATACACTTTATTTTGCTTGGTTCTACTCACTTATCCAGTATGCTATATGTGTTTGGGGAGGTGATTATGAGTCCAATTTAAATGTTTTAATAAGTGCTCTGAAAAAAACTATAAATATTATTTCCTCTCGTAACCCTACACCATCTGCCTATAATTATAAATCAGACTATAGATTTAATATTGAAAAATTGTATATATACCGAAGTCTAATGTTTATTTATAAAAATCCTACTTGGTTTGAAATCAAGCAATGCCCAACAAACACACGTCTCCGTCGAGGTTTTCAATATAATATTATACAACCTAAAAAAACATTAACCCAAAAGCAATTTATATATTTGGCTCCATTATATTTTAATAACCTGCCAAATGAAATAAAATATGAAAATAAATTAAGAGCTTTCAAACAATTAATTATCAATTATATTAATATTTTACTACAATAGGAAGGTACTTCTCGGCCCCCGGTATACAGTGTTGTGTCACCTAGGCCTTTGAAATATTTGTCTATTTCTATACTTGTATTTTGCTTAGTACTTGTTAGTAGCCTATATGAAAGTGTTTGCCACCACAGAAAAATTTATGTTTGTATACTCTGGACGGATCAAGCGATCCCTTGAGTAGAATACTGTATTTATATATTTATATATATTGTTTTATTTTTTTCTTCTCTTAATAAACTATTTCTATTTCTAAAAAAAAAAAAAATCAGTGACTTCGATGAATAATTAAAAAAAATTTCCTAATGGGCTCCGCCACAGAATTTTTTTATTTAAAAAAATGAGTGAGTCAAAAAAGGTTGAGAACCGCTGAGCTAATGTATCATACCACATCTCAAACCACCAGTTTTTTATCCACCACCCATCCAATCGTAATGCACAAAGGGTGAATTACATTGTTATTACGTGCATCTTCACTGCATGGTCAACCCTACCAACAATTGTCTACCCCTCCCCCTTTCTCTCGACTTGTAGAACATCTGAATTGAAGTTTACTTTTGGTTACAATGAACTTGGAGACGGCTTGGAAGAATAAAAAATTACAGAAAAAAATAGTGAAAGGAAAACGAATTCGTAAAATAGAGTTAATGGAAATGGGAGTTCATAAAATGGAGCAGATTTCAACATTAGCTGGTTCATAAAATCGAGTGTCAATTGTATATCGCTTGTTTGTAATAGTCGAATGCCGTTATAACGAATTCCAAGAGACTGAAGAAATCACTTTGTTATAAAGGAATTCCAGGTTTTTGCATTGTTATGCCCCCACATTGAAATCTATGTTATCCACAGTGTCATAATGATTTTTTTCTTCCTTCGTTCTTTGCAGGTCTTCTTTGACCTGATGAGAGAAATCAGAAACCTGAAGCTAGCAGAGAGTAAGACTAACAACGGACCAAAGAAAACGAAAAGGCGAAAGAGGAAATGCGTGATTTTGTAGCATTTCATCTCATTATTTAGTGTTATTGCATTTTTTTTCATGCTAATTAATCAGTGCCACCCATACACATATAATATCAAACAACATTTTTTTTAAAGATGCCTGGTGCAGAAAGAAGAAAAAGTTTCAGTGTATTCCAAGTCTGTGTTTTTAAAACTACTTTCGTGGGAAGTACATCTAGTGTTGCTTGTTTCTTTGTTAAGATTCAGCGATGTGACCATATATTATAAATAATATATATATTTTTTCATTTTATTTTATGGAATATGCATTTATCATTTGTTTAAGTGGTTTATATAGTTCTGTGTGGAAGTTTACGTTAGTTTACAAACATACGTACCAGGTTCCTCTCTTGTTTTCTGTTTTTTTAATCGTTAACGAGAAAGAAAAAAGTAATACGAGTGGTTGGATCTGAAATACACCTTTGTATGATATTCAAATTTAACAATTGATCAACGATTAAAATGAAACGTGATGATGCAATTTTTTTACAAGGCAATATTTTAAAGACTGCATTTGCTTGTGTACATTTATGGTTGAGCTTCTGGTGTCCTCGTGAATCCGGCATGTGTCAGCATTTGAATAAAGAAATAACTTTTTTTTTAAACAAAGCTGCTTGTTCTTTATTGCGGGCAGTTTGATGCTGTGTGTTTTTATTATTATTATTTTTATCTCTCTATGCAGCCGCACATGTAACTGCAAGCATGTTCAATCTTTTTGTACAGGCATACACAGTGTTGCCAACACTCAAAAAGTTCTCCAACTAGATTCTTCATGATAAACAACCAGAATTAATTTTAGCCATTATTTAAATGACTACTTTCCTCCCCCCTTCCTTTTTTTCCCCCCGGGAAATTCCCGTATTTTTATTGATAGACTACTGAAAAAGGCCAGAAATATAACTAGTAACTTGATGGGTGTTTTTTCCAACTGAATCGCCAAAAAAAAAAAAGACCAGAGGTAGTTGGAAAATAAGTTTGCAACACTGCATACACAATTTTAATTTCGACACAACGGCATAGGCAAGGTACGAGCTCCCTCCTCAGCGTCAGAGGCGAAGCCGACTGATCCAATTTATATGCGTATACAGGGTGTCCCATCAAGATCGCCCAAATTCTGCACGGCCAGATTCCTCGCTTGGAATAAATAAAAAATGCCCAAAAAAACTACCTGTACGACCCATAGTTTTCAAAACAAATGCGAAAAAAAAGTATGACGTCATATCCGGTGCTACATCAAACGACATCTTGATGTCATTCCACAGCGCATGCATGCATGCCTCGATATGCACAGTGGACATTTTGAACATATTCCTATGTGAACATGCAAATATTGATGTTCTAAGTTTTTAACCCCTTGCACTGGATATAACGTCATACTTTTATTTTGCATACCTTTCTTTTCCAAGCAAGAGAAAATCTGGCTGTGCAGAGTTTAGGCGTTCTTGATGGGACACCCTGTATATGAATTCACATCATCATGCCCCAGACTTTCAAGTCTGTCTCCGCCTATGCTACACGGTACAAGTATTGTATGTCCAAGAACCAGTTAGTACTTGGAATATATCGAGCTTTTGGGTGAGGATGTTTTTTTATGGATAGAAAAACTACCAACTCCAACCAGAGGTCACCAAGGCCAGTCGCCCACTGGCAAAACGATAAACGAGCGGCTCATAGTTCTCTGTATTTGCAAGACTCGTCCTTTTTATTGCATAGAAAGTAGGGAAACGTCTAACAGTAGAAACGATTTTTAGCGACGACCGGCAGTTCCGAAAAATTCGGGATCTTCGCGACTCGCCGGCTCAGCGCACACGCAGTGCTGTTGTTTACTTTTTTCGCGTGCCTCACTGTTTTTTGCTTTTCCCTCGTGAACTTGGAAGCTGTTCATTTGATAATTGCCGTTCATGAATTGGAAAAAATATAGATATTATTTACATCGCAACACACGAACGCCTACGAGTTTGTGTCAAATGCCTCGTTGAGTATTGACTCAAATGCAGGTTTTCTCTGGGGATCCATCTCTCAAAAATTTTATCAAGATTATATTAGCGATTGCACTCAGTAGCGCGTAAAGGTCGCTCTCAGTGGACGACGTCAGACACCTTTACTCGACATTGAGTGTATGTGACGACAAATGTTGCTTTCTGGGCGTTGTGTTGCTTCCAATGGACGAGAGACCTGCGTGGTAAACACCCAGCGCCGGATCTTGAAAGCTACAAACTACGCGGCCGCAGAAGGCGCTAACTGAAGGGGATGGATGATTTTTTTATCACCAAAATATTATTCACTTGAACAATGTCCAAAACCGGCCATGTAAGCACCTTCAGTTTCGCTTGCACAAGCATGCAGAATCGAAATTCATTTAATTTTCAAGTCGCCTGTACAATCAAAATTCTCTTACAAAGCCGGTCGTTCACTGGCAGCGGCAACAGCCGCCGACCGAGAGCTACTTCTACACGCTTAGTTCGCGACTGCACCCCATGCGGACGAGTATGTTCGCTAAATAAATAATCTTGAGAAAATATTAAAAAACTAGAATGTGTTTGATACGATTTATATATATTAGTAAATTTATTAATTTAATTTATCAAAGTCCATATTTAATGAAACATCTGACACAAACTCGGAGAAGGCGTCCTTGTTGTAAACATTGGCAAAAACGTAAGCAATTTTTTAAGAACGGGACGTTTCTTCCTCCCTTTCGCAGAGTGCCTTATAAATAGTTGAATTATTGAATCTTCAAAGCCTGGACAGCCTGTGAAATGCGACTCAATTTAAGCTTATATTACTCCGTATAATGGATTGGCGCAGTTGTGGCTGTCAGTTTTGCCGAATGCCAACTACCTGTACAACCTTCTTGACATGTGTCAAACTTGTTGCTGAGACAGTGTCGGAGAACTGGATACAAAGTAAGGGTTTTCTTTCTTTCTTTTGAGTTTTGTTTGATTATGCTGCTTCAACTTTTTCTTTTTTTAAAATTAAAACTGAAGCAACATTGCCATGAAACAGGAGTCTTCAACAGTGGCGTAGCAATGGCTCTCATCGGGTAAAACTATTTTCCTGCGTTTAATGCTGTTTTTTCCCAAATTTCCTCCGGTTTTTCAAATATCTCGGTGAATATTGTGCGTAAAAATTCAGAATTTTTTTCATTGGCATTAAGAGAAACGCGGCAACAATGTTCGAAGTGGGTTTTTAAGCACGCAGAGACTATAGAAAGGTAATTTTTTTTATTTTAATAACTATACAACCCCTTGAAACATGAATGATGTATCTGAGTACTACAGGTTATTTGAATACTTTTTCCTAATTGAAATTATACCTCTAGGATCAATGGTTCTCCAGTAAAATACGCCTTCTAGCCTATGCACCCTGTATAATACAATTAAAACTGGAACCCCCTCTGATACGGTCACCTCTCTTTTACAGACAATTTTTTATTGTCTTGCAAGTGACCGTAACAGGGTTTTTACTGTATTTGATTAGATAAAAAAAGCTCAATGTACTTCTTGGAATCCTGTAGGTTTTGACAATTTCTGTCTTAGTACAAAGGAGGGAACTAACCAGAATCGGCTTGTTTCTGGTCTATATTTTTGTCCATTTCAATTTCTAAAAGCCAAGGAGGGATACGTTTTGCATTACTAACGATACATTACATTACTAACACACAACAACACCTGTTAAAATTTCGAAGCAAACTTTTAAATTAAACTAATATTATTGTTTCTAAAATGTTTAGAAATATCCCACTATGTCTTTTTTTTTTTTTTTTTTTGTGGGGCACATCGATCGAAAACCGGTCACTAATTTTAATCGAGGAACGAATTAAAACAGTTGTGTTTTTATATGGTAGGTGGCAGCAGGAGCTCCAGTTCAATGATGTTTCTCACATGTTACATAATACTATACAGTGATACCTCGGCTAACGAAGATAATTTCCAAGATACAACTTTGGTGTTGTAAAGAATTGGAAAATTTTTCTCATTTCAGTTTTCCTGATTGATGAGTAACCATGTTATTATCCCCCACGACCTCAAAGAACGCGAAGCTCTGAATACATACTTTTTTTTAAATGCATTTTTTATTAGCTGAATCTTTCATTTTGTTTGAAATGGTTTAAAACATTTAGAAAGAGATGAGGTACACCTGAAAAAACCTTTCTAACAACACTAGACATGAGTTCTGTGCTTAGATGGCAAAATTTTGTCACTTTTTAAAAATTTCACGATGGCAAATTTGTAAACAATATTTTGCCAAAATGTGATGCTGTGGCTGTTTGAATTATTACAATTTACATACATCCGTTGTTTCCTCATAAACTGAAAGGAGAAAGACAAATTTTTACCACCTTCCAAAATTTTGACTCAATTTTTTATGAAAAGCGATTTATGACATTTCGCCATCTGACCACCTTAATCAGGCTCGAGTGACAGTAATTCTGATGAGGATTAACTCTAAAACTCAGTGGGCGACGCGTCTGTTTTATGTTAGCGCTTGCAAGCATCTGTCAACGAAAACGTTCGTCAGCCGAGGCAGAAAAATGACGGGGATAAACCCTAGTTAGCCAAGGTATCACTGTGCTGCAGTAATACCTCGGCTAAAGAAAATAACAGAGCTAATAGCACCCGCTAAAAGTTTAAGATTATTTCCATTGGTTAACAAGTTTATCAAACCAATTTTTCGAGTCGATCTCCGTTAAAAAGTCTCGCCATAGAGTAACAGGCCTATAACGGTACAATTATCTAATCATTACATTTCACTCATAGTTAGAATTGATGGCAACACTATACAGAAGCAATCCTCATGTTAGGTTCACAACACGTACATTCCGGCAAGTACCAGTTCGTTAGAAATTCTGTAGAGGAAGGTGTACGAGGTGCATGTACAGTAAAGTAGTAGTGTTATCCGATAAAAAATTTTGAAGAGTAATTTCACTCCACTCTAAAATCTTAAGGAGTAGTTTTGTTAAAAGAGGGGCATTTTTTTTTAAAGAAAAATCTAAAATTTCAAGGAGCATTTTCACTCTCCAAATGAAATTTGGGTGCAAAATTGAATTATGCATCTATATGCATAGTGATGAACACTAACTCACTGTCAAACTTTACTTTTATGATAAGGACATTTGTGAATTTGTTATTTTTCAGGCAGATTGGGCGATATGAAGCGTGTAATTGTGGAGAAAAAAAAGTTTCTACATCAAAAATAACTTTTTGAATATTTAACTGCTTTGCATATACTCGAATTTTAAATTCAAAAATGATATTTTTCGAGTTTTACACCTTTCTGTACTCGACACCCCAAAAAAATTCGCTCTCCTCACTAGGGATAATAATGATTTGGCCGAATATCAATTTTCTTAAGATTTAATAAAATTGCTGTTAATTGGAAATAAAATTTGTAATTTTCCAAATGATTAATACTGAATTGCAATTATGCAATTTATTATTTAAATGAATATTGAAAAACTGGCAATTGAAAGATTTTCATTGCCATGAAACTGGCAATCTAATTTAACGATGGCATAGGCTATTGTACTTTTTTATAACACTTACAGAATTAATTTTTTTCAACACTTGTTACAATTTTATATCTAATTAAGAAAATAGCAACCATTATTCACTCTCAACTAGTAATGTGCACCATATAAAATTTACGACTTATTTTATTTTTCCTCTTCAGATGCTCTCTTTCAGTAGCTCAATACGTATCTTATCTAGGTGCATCCTTCAATTAATGGACTTCCAACTTATATATATTGCAGTAGGCTTCTTTCTTCAGTTTAACGTTTTCCTTATATTAGAAAAAAATTTATCCTTCCCCAACATAACCTCTTCCACAGGAAGGGGAGATGCACCACACAAAATATAAATGGCAATTTTCAATTTATGTGAAAAATTCATTAAATTCATTTTTAATGAGAGAAAAATTAATATAATTTTTTTAAAATTAGTTTGTTGCGCTTAGATTTACACAGATATTCAACTGAACTGAATATTCAGCAGAAAGAATACCGAATAGCAGCCGAATATTAATCCCATCTTTACTCCACTACAAAACTGAAGTTTAAAGCATAAAATTGCTGCATTGTTTCAAGCCATTGGGAAATGTGGCGAGCTAACCAAAGACAAAAAATCATGTTACGGTGTAATAGTTCTCCCATAATTAGAGATTGTCTTCAGTGGAACCTCAAGCTGGATTTTTTTTTTGCAGGTTTCTCTATTGTAAATTCAGTCTAAAAAATAAAATAGATTTTCATATCGGGTTCTCAGGACTGGAGCCCCTGTAACAAAAAGTACATGGATCTTTGCAGCCCTAATCTAATGAATTAAGCCTGTGAATCAAGAATTAAAAAACGGTAAGAGTAAGTTCGAATACATAAGCCCAAAGAAAACACAAGTTGGAACATATTCATCAAGAAGTTCTAACGAGACCATATATATATATGGCATATTTACCATAACATAAATGTAGGGTCCTTCCCCACAAAGTTGTTTTCTATTGTTTTTGGACAATCAGAGGTAGTTTGTCTCATTCACCTCGGTTTATTGAGACTACTGTATTGATAGATAAGTAAATATTCACATAAACATCAAATCAAACGAACAACATGAGAAGAGCATGCAAATTTTATTACAGAAAAACAGATCAGCTTTTGATGTTGACAATAATTCATTTTTTTTGTTTCATCTCGCACACACACAACTGTAGGATCTATTACAAGTAATATGCATAATAATTGAGAAAAAAAAGCTTCGACTTAGTTTTCTACATATAAGAGGGAAAAATACATAAGTATTCACACCAGGACGAGTCTCGATTGAATCAAACAACAAGTTACAAGCTACTCCATTCCAATTATTGTACCCAATAAATGCCCAATTGAAACTGATCGATTATAAGATTACAGATCCCTAGCAAAAAAAAAAAAAAACCAACAAATTTTATTTTTTAAAGCTCCGAATATACAACCATAAGTAATCCGCAATTGTGCCCAGATATTTTATATAAAGCAAACAAAATTCTTTTCTAAGAAACAATACTTCTACGCGCACTACTTGATGTTTTTACTTCGATTTATAGGAAAAAAATGACGACCCAATTAATTGAAAAAAAAAACCCTACGATTTCGGAATATATTGAGCATTTGGCACTTCTTTTAATACTCTATCGTTACTTTTCACACGATTTTCTTTGGAAGAAAAAAATAAATAAAACAAATTAAAAAAATATACCCATAAAAAATAAAAACTATAAATAATTAACAAATTAACTTAAAAAAATTGCACAGCGCAGATTCCCCTCCAAATATCGATAAAAAAAATATAATAAATTAATAGAAGGAACTCGTTTCATTTCTGGCCATATTGATGTGTACAAATATATATATATAAATATTTAAAAAAATCTATTTAAATGACTGTAAAATCACGCGCCTACACATCAGAGTTGCTCAATCGATTGATATCTTAAATAAATATTAACAAATACCCAAAAAAAAAAACCACATCAATATTAAACCAACATTTAGAGGACTATAATTAAAGAATTTCATTATCGCGCACACACACATATAAATAATACATTAAAAAAAAAATAATTAAAGTGTGATTTCTACTATTTTCGGGTATATAAGTGAAAGAGAATCGCAAATTATGAGAGTGTAATCCATTCATAAATACTGCACATGCTTCACAATAATTTGTTTATAACCTAAATTTCTCACGACACATTTTCCAAATGTAGATCATTCCTCTATATTGCAGGGCTCTGCAAATTACAGGTGACAAGCGACAATGGCGACCAAAAAAAATTTTAGTACAGTGATACACCCCGATTTATGCAAATAATTTGTTTCAAGACTAACAGTGTAAGTGAAGGTAAAATTTTCCCAATGATAATGCCCGTTCTCAGGAAAGGGGAGGTGAATTCACAGATTTTCTTCATTCTTACCAATCGATTATTTTTTTTATAAATATGACACAGTGAACATATCTATCTTAAAATATGACCTAAAAAGCCTTAGAGCTTTGCTCCAAATGCATCCAATTGAAAAAAAAATGAGATGATGCAAATATGGGCTGATATAAGTAGGGTGTTACTGTACTTGAATATCGAGTCAAACTCAGTTGCAACAACATTCAAGGGATTGCTGAATATAGTTATAACTAAGGAGTAATTAAAATCAAGGTTGAGGTTTTCAACTCTTTTTACTCTCATGCCAAACAAGAGAAAGCAGAATCTCGAGTATCAAACGGTTAAGATGCTGTTGCAAAACACATAACATAACCTGGTGCTACCATGATAGTGAATTTTACCAAAAAAACCATCCAAATAAAAAATTAATATGAAATCAATGAATGCACAGATTAAACAGAGCAAAGGATTGAGATCCCTGGAGAGATAACATATTACAAGTATCTATATTGAAAAAAAAAAAATTATATACATCGACCATTGTGCAACAAATCTTGCTTTTTTTGTCACAGTTACCAATGAAAAAACAACAGATAAACATTTCATCATCAGACTGAGCTCATATTCCATTAATTTGTTGGAAAGCACTGCAAAAGCGTCACAAAAAAAGCTGGTAAATGTGCTATATCGAAGGTAGTTAAATTTTAAATTCATTGGAATGGTTCGGGCTTTATCAATATAAACTGCATGAAAAACCAATGATAGCTGATCTATATGAAGCCCATTATTTCAACTTGAACACTATCACTAGAATCAGTTACAACAGTAAAACACTCAGTACCTTCACAAGTAGTAATTATTCAGAAATTCAAAAAAAAAAAAAAAAAAAAAAAAAAATCAATTTCTGAAGATTTTGGTGTGTTCTAGTTCTGACGTTGGACAAGAACAAGATTTTACGACTTAGGTGCTTTATACACTGAAGCGATATGACCAGAACATTGACACAGATTGATTAAAAACATGAAACCATATGTATTAATTTCATGTTTTTAACCAATCCAAGTTGATATCATGGTCATACTGGCACAGTGCATCCCGCCTTAAGGGGACTGCAAAGACATCCGAGCGATAGACACGAGACAAAATCGATTACATAAGAACAGGCTAAATGTTTTTATTGTGAACAAACAAGTAGAGGAATAAATTATCAAAAAAATTTGCATCACTGCAAAATATTTAGGAACAGATAATTCAGTACTTCCGCCGAATTTTATGGGCAAGGAAATAAAAGTCACCATTTTTCCAACATTAACTTTTTAAAAATTGTGTACACAAATTTAAACTTTTTTCCTTCAAAAATTGCAGAACAATAACAGGGGAAAAGAAAAAAATATCACAATCATATCTTTAGGGGCACATGACTATATATATACATAATCAATATTTACTAACGATTTGCATGTGGAATGAAGAGATGGAATGTTGATCACTTCGAAAATTAAATGATTAATCGAAAAAATTTCATACATAAAAAAAATACTTTTATCCCATAAGAACTACCAGAAAATAAAATAGAAGCAAAATTT
Organism: Pholcus phalangioides; assembly: GCF_987345545.1. Classification (NCBI taxonomy): domain Eukaryota; kingdom Metazoa; phylum Arthropoda; class Arachnida; order Araneae; family Pholcidae; genus Pholcus; species Pholcus phalangioides. The sequence continues at coordinate 593,512 of NW_028301606.1, forward strand.
TCATATAAGTTTCCAGGATGGCAACAACATTGCGATTCTCTTTCACTTATTATAAAAATTACCCCCTACCCAAAAAGTCAGTGATGATTGCTATTGTATTGATAATTACCCTACTTACAAAAAAAAACCAAAAAAAAAAAAAACATGCACCGAAGGCATGAACTGAATGTGACTATGAGCAAAACATTAACAATATTTAAACATATCACAATTACACGCCCACTCACGCGATAAAATAAAACTCCATACATTTACTTCGCGAGGGTTGTTGCAGTGTGATTTGCCGAACACCCCCCTCCCACTTACTCATAAAAAAATAAAAATAAAAAGAAACGCGAACGCGACTGTTAATTACAATTATTATACACGATGAAATGACGCGAAAAAGTTATCACTCTCAATATGGAAATGTCATTAACACTTATGGACACGATTTTTTTTGTCTTATTTTATAATTTATTATTATATTCAACCCACAATAGCTACTCTTATAATTACAATATACCTACAAGTGAGCTGCCGCGGCCCTATCAAAATATGTATAACTTGGCATTTTTAAATGACTTATGAAAGACTTATATCACCCATGTTTCCTTTGTAGTAAATTACAATGTTAAACACTGCAACAACATTTTTTATGAGTAAATAACATGTTTGTTTGTGAAGTTAAACTCCTAATGATCTGCCCCACCAACCCACTGTCGCGAAAAATTCTGTTCCTCTAAATCTGTGGGGGAGCTTACGTTTTAAGGCACTTGTGTTTTCTAAATAAACAGAAAGACAGTTTCCTCATAACAGTGCTATACTCTAATCCCTCCAAGTGCATATAATATATCAAGGAATATAATAAATGGAGTTTCTCTACTGTGAAATCAGATGTCACCCGTATCAACAAATAAGATATATCTCAACGCAATTTTTCTAACATATCTTCATGAAGATTATTTCATACAACACTTGCTGCATCAAAAGCAACTTTACGATAAACTATTATCATTCTTAAAACCAACTTTCCTCCCCCCCCCTATCAAAAAAGAAAGTCAAAAGCATTTGGTTTTGGAAGATGAGTCAGGAGATACAAGTACAGCACTGTTTTGAACAGAGAAAAATTATGAAATTGGAGAAAATTGAAAAGTACTGGCATACAACCGTTTTTTCTCTCTTACTTTAAAATGCTATTAAAGTGGCCACACGCGATGTCCAACATAATTTCAGTTCATACAAGAATTGCCTGATGAAAACTGATCCTCTTGTACGATTAAGAAATTCTTTTCTACATCAAACATAACCCCACCTGTGTGCACACACACAAACAGGAAAAAATAGAATGAAGAAAACAGTGTTGTGATATTGATGTAGCACCATACATAGTAAGACGAGAAAATGAAACTAGCTTATCTATCTAGTTATGAATTCTGACAGGATTTTGGATTGCTACAGTAACGGGAAGGCAGTTTACACCTCACATTCCAGGTTGAATATTACACACAAGCACAAAGCAGTCTTCTTTTCCAGTCAACACTTCACTCCATGAATATAAGTAACGACAAGCCTCAACATAATTCCTCATACCTCTAATCTAAGTACACAAGACATCATTATCTCAATTGCATCTAGATATGATAAGCTCGTTGAAAGGGCTAAACAAAAACTTATCATATTTGAAATGTTTAAAAATCACAAAAGTCTCTTCAACAGCATGCAAAAAACATTCAAACCGTAACAAGAAATTACATTTAAAAAGATTACATGATAGTCTGACAATTCTGCTGAAAATCACCAACGTCCTGTGTCTCAATCCGAATCCCACAAAGTTCTGAAAATTGAAAAGAAAATATAGCCTTGAAACAAATTAATTTCAATGAATCAAAATCATATGCATGGGTTCAGAGAAAAACTGATTTCATTACTCAATGAGACTCCCACATAACGGCAGTCAAGGAACTGGAAAAACCTGGTTATAAAGGGTTTATCTTTCTCATTATAGATCATATATTAACACTATGGAAAATGCATAGGGACCAAAGAGTGATATTGTTATCACTTAATTGCAGATGACTATAGAAGCTACCGGTATAACATAGGATCCTGTGGGTTTGATTTAGGCGATGAGAGAAAAAAATTGTTTGAAGAAGGGGAAGATGGAACAAAAAGTTCGGGAAACTGGTCTAAAGGTAGGTTCACACTACAAATTGTCCTTGAGTGGTTTGTTGAGAATACTGTGGACAGGATGACAAATTACAATGATTTAAAGCAGTGTTTTCCAAAGTGGGCGATGGAACAGTACAGCAGGGGACCCTATGGGTTTTCATGGGAGGGGGGGGGGGGGTTAGGCGATGAGCAAAAAAAAAAAAAAAATTTATAAAGGGGGCAATAGAACAAAAGAGTTTGAAAAACTGATTTAAAGCAAGGGTTATTAACCTATATGCATTCATGCCAACCTTGAGATCAAACATCTCTGTCGCGGAAATGTTCATCAATGGAAGGGGGGATTTCCCCATAAACTTTTTCCCCTCATGGCTATTTTAAAAACTCAAATCAGTTGTCTTATTTTCTTCAATTTGACTGTATCAAGCATTTACCCAGCTCTAATGAACATTTTAAAAAGTAGCCTTTTCTTAAATTTTTTTGCCTGTTTGCTGTGAAGATTCCTCACCAAATCAACGCAAGTTCTTTGATATTATGGAACAAGGCACTGTCACTGCTTCATCACCATCAACATCCATCTTTATCTTTCTTTGCACAAAATTATCCATTAAAAATGCTATGAAGAAACTTAATTATTAAACTTCTGCTCATTAGTTTATTTTTCCCCCTCCCCCAATTCAACAACAATTAAATTGTATGAGGGCCCACCTGGGGATTCAACTTGCAAATAGCTAAAGTAAACCTTTACAACGACTATTGACAAAAACAAGGTTACTTCACCTCATTTCAAATTCATTCCATGGAGGGTGGAATGAAATTGCTGGCTTTGCTTCTCATCATTTTGTATTCGATAGAATAATAGAATTCAGAGAAATCTCCGATAAAAAAAAATACTTTTGAAAAATAAAAAATATACAGACTTCTGTAAGTTGTTTTATCATAATTCTGTATTTTATGGTAGAAATCTATATAAACACCAGACACTATGTAATTCAGTAGTAGTTGAGAAGTATGCCAAAAAGTCACAACCCTAAACTTGGGCTGCAGGGGCTTGAGATAAGTTATACAAAACCTCTCAGTTTCGTTATAAATACGAATTGTTATAGAGTCAATCACACTAATTTTGAAAACCAAACAGATCCATGGGTAATAAAGTTGACAATTTATTTATTTAGACTAAAAAAAAGATTAAGAAGCCTGGGTTTAAAGAAACGAAACAACTACTCATGAAGAGGGTACCTAGAATTAGATTTAAATCAGCTTGTAAATCACATGATTTTTCAAAAAAAAAAAAAAAAAAAAAAAAAAAAAAAAAAAAAAATCTTTGATTTAAATCAGATACTTTTGATATATGAAGCAATTTTGAATAATATGATTTTCTTTTAAACTTGTGTGATGCAACATAAGTGAACAGGAGATAGTAAGGTTAATATTTCAAATATCAATCAATATATAAGTAATTAAACAAACGTGGTGAGATTTATTTGGTTTTTGGGTGAAAAAAAAATCAGGTTAGTAAAATTCGGTTTTTCTTCAGAAGCAACTAGAAGATTTCAGAAAAAGAGTTTAGTCTATTCCAAGAACTTTCCCATGGAGGAAAAATACAACTGTTGAAATAAAAAAAAAAAAAATGCTTATTTATATTCATAATTACTTTTTATAATTATAACTAACCTTCTTAAACACCATAGTTACTGGAAAGACGTTCTTTTAAAGGTGGTGGAAACTGATCCGAGAAGTTTTTCCAATTCTCTTCACCTACTTGATTCTTGAAGCCATGCAATATCTACAAAAAGATGAGTAAAATAGATTAGCACTACCTCAGCAGAACAATGGTCTAAAAACTTAAGCTTCTTATCAATAAGAATACCTGAATCAATAAAGCGGATTCGATAAAGGGTATAAATGTGTGCATTCTAGTAATATGTAAAACCTAAATTAGCAATGATAATACACTTATCCATATTGAAATTCTGATTGTGACATGGGCAGAAAAGTAAAAACAAATGATTTAACTTGGTCTGAAGCAAACCCCCTTTATCACTAGCAATATAAAAAAAAAATCTGAAAACTTTTCTTTTAATCGCATTCTGGCTTTCCTCAAGTTTGAAAAATACACTATCCAGTAATATGGCTCATACACATTCAAGATGGAAAAAAGAAAACCATTTGAAGATTTCTGTGGACAAACTTCTATAATTTAAAAGATGCTCATACACAGTAAAATCCTGAGTTCCAGGTTATCAGAGGCCTTTTGCATGAACTGGGTACAATAAAGCAATGTGATAAACACCTTGTATTCTGACAAGTGTTTGGACAGTATTGGTAAAAACCATTGTATTCACTGTGGTTTTTTTACCACACTGTCTAAAACCTGTCTCAAAAACCATACATGAAAAATTAAAATCAAAGTTGATAATATCTATAACCAAATAAACAATTGTGAAAGTGGAAGTTAACCTTGTGCAGTACAATATCGAGTTCACTTTGCCATATGACAAAATCAGGAAACAATGGTGCTTTGTTGTTACAGCGCCCCCCACCAACAATAATAGGAAGGCTACTGCGAATTCTGCTTCTCTTAACAGAACTTGCAAGCTATACAAAAACTGCAAAGGGACAAACATTTAGGGGCCATCCTAGTTGCAGGGAAGGCCTTATAAAGTACGAACTGTACCAATGAAGTTCTGAAAAAAAAAACCCCTTCTGGAAAAGCAAAACTTTGTTTTTTATCAAACCACCAAATTGACAATAAGGGCAAAGAAAACGCCAAAGACAAAAATCAAATGAACTTTTAGATTTTTTTGACATATTTTACAGTTGGGCTGGGATTACAATATAAAAGTTCTTTGATAAAACTTGAAAAATACAGCCAATAAGCTTATTGGTTGCATTTACCAAGTTTCATATAAGAATTTTTATAAAACTTTTATAGTGTAATACAGGCCTTATACTTACTTTATTTATTTGTGTTTTTTTGCAAGTATTAGCATTAAAAAGTGAAAAGCTACAATGTTTTCATATCATGTCACTGAAAATTTGAACACTTTAAAGATCTATCATTGATGACCTTTCAGATATATTTTTTTAGTTTTTTTTTAAACCGCGAATGGATTTATTTTAGTATGACAGTAATCTATATAATTAAAAGAAAAACTATTGCTTTTTATGCCATACTTTGCTGATTTAAGCAGAGTTGAGATTTTTGACATAATATTTGCAGATTTTACTGTTCAAAACCTCTAAAAAGTATGTGATGGAAACAAATAGATTTCCTACTGATGAAAGTAACATTATAAAAATTTGATCCTATCAAAACTGTATACATCCAAGAAAGAAACTTTCTTTCTTGGATGTATTAGTGACTAAACAGAAATCACATTTCAAAACCTCTGTATATCACAAACCTTTCTCGGTCTCACTACCACCTCATTCTAGAGCGTGGCATCTCATGCAACAGAAACCCTCAGCATTTCACACTTATGTAACAAGAGCATTTAGCATCTGCTCAGATCGGAACACACACCATGAACTAGAAACCATTGGAGTGATTGCTAAAGATAGAGGGTTCAACACCAAAATCGTTGACGAAATGAGTAGAAAATTCATGAAACCTACAAGAGGAACTACTTTGGAAAATACCACAAAGACCACTTAAAGAAAGTGTAGTTGTACCATACGATCTAAGTCTCACTCAAGATCAAACTGATTCTCAAAAAGTTTTACCTATTTACCATAGATGTGCCTACTAAAAACTTTAGTTTCAAACCCCCCAAAATGCGGTGCTATTTCAAATTGAAACAATGAAATGAGTTTTTCACAAAGTGAAATCCATGCTCAATATAGATATAAGGTACATATATTCGGGCCTTTAAAAAATATATTGGTAAAACAATAAATCAACACCCCCCAATCACATAGATCAAAATTTTAAATGGAAGTCCCATGTAAAACATATCCAATCAAAACTTTGTTTTATAGTTTATAAATTTTATTATCTAAAACATTATCTAAATACCCATTTTTTGCTGTCATATTATCATTCCCCTTTTCATTCTCATCTATTATATGGATTAACTGTTTGAGGCAGTGACATCAATACATTGCGACCCATCATCCAGACCCAAAAGAAAATAATCCAATCACTAGCTGGCAATTACTCAACTCCATCATTTGATCTCTACGGGCAACTTAACATACTCCCTTTGTGGTATTTATACTTTTATAAATTGATTTTCCTACTTACTAAAAAACAACTTAGTCTCCCTCTTAATTTATCAAGGACATCAAATAGATACAATAACATTCTAAATATTCCCTTGATACATAAAACAGTGAAGAAAAACCATTTTACATATCTTATTCCAAAATCTTATAACAAACTGCTACATGATATCTTTTTCCCCCTTTAGATACCATTACTGAAAAAACGTTTAAAAAATTATCTTTTCTCAATAGCTAACATCAACGATCATTTTTGAAAAACAATAAGAAAAAACCAAAACAGAGCTCTATCAGTCAGTGCTAAATTGAATTTTATAAATGTCTAAGTACACTTCCTGCTATTTGCCTCCACATATCGAAGTTGCTAAACAATTCTCGTATCACTCTAGCATTCCATAATCTTCATTTATAATGTATATGAAAGCATACTGCACATCTGAAATGCTGTATTGTATTTTAAAATTGTGTACTTGCTCATAGATGCACAGTTATTTCGATATATTTATCAACTTCCCCCCCTTTTTTTGTGTTTGTTTGTTCTGTCCTTGAAATTGCATTGTAATTACTCATCGATACTTCGTGTTCATCCGTACAGATCCACGGGATCTCTTGATGAATTTGTTCCATTATTATGTGCTATTTCCTCATGTTAAATAAAGTTTCAAATAAAAAAAAGTAAATCACGCCATGGATAAGTTCATTAGGAGCAGGAATTGTAAGAAAATTGAAATAGACCAATCAGATAGTTCCATTTCACAAGCAATCAATCAGGACGGTAAAGACCTACATGCAGGCGCTCAGCTTCATTTTGATCATGGCGCTTGACGTGAGCAGACATATATTTTTTGTTCCGCGGAGCAACCAAGAGTTAAGGTTTGGTATTCAATCTAAGCGGAATCCTTGGTCATTTTGTGAGTTGGTCACTGAGTTTATCCTCTGAACATGATACCCATAGCATGTCAAAATGCATAAGGAGTTTTTGTAATTTCCTATATTTGCCTTTTTCATTGGTGAATTTCTGAGTGTTATTAGAGAGAGAGGCTAAGTTTATCTATTCTTCCATAGAACTGAGAGCCAAATTGATCTTGAATATTCAATATAATAGATACAAAAATGATTGGATAATGTGGTGAGCCTATAATAGTAGCAACATGAATTTTTAATGCTTACAAGATGCAACATTCACTTTTTTTGTTGGATATTATGAGGAAAATAATATTAAAGTATAGTCCCCTGAAACCACGAGATGAGACTTCACTATGTTATGTCTTGTCACATCGGGCGATTTTATCAAAGTCTTTTAGGTAAAACCATTGTGCATCAAGAATAGCTTATCAGCGACTAAAGCTTCCACAATTTACTTGTCCTTCTAGAAAAGAATAGACTTGTCCGATGTGACATGATGTGCCATAGCCAAGTCTCATCTTGGGGTAGGAGGACTACACTTCATGTAACTTCATGGTATATTCATTTGACTTTTTTATTGCATTATACAGGATTTAAAACCGTTGTGTAAATGTAAGGTTAACAATAAATAATGCTTAGTATATAATAAATATTGCAAAATGCTTTTTATATTTCATTTAACCTTAAAATTCTGTAAGGTCCTTTATTAACAGCAGTGAGTCGGGTCCACATCAGCTCAAAAAATCAGGATCCTACCATATTTTTTAAATTAGTGGCACATACATTACAAAAATTATGAAATATTTGGTAAAATTAAAATGGAACCAATACTCAATCTTGAAGGCAAAGTGAGTTGAGGAGTTTAAATATGACACAAATAGATTAAAGCTGACACTAGATGGTTAGAAACTAGAATGTATATCTATGAGAAAACTGAGATTGGAACCTAAAATTGATTTACAAGAATTCGCAAATCTGAACTAATACATAACAAGAATAGTGTGAATGAAAAAGGAAAAAAGGAAAATTCTGATACAAACCTCATGGAACATATGCTTCAAATCTGGTTTTGGACTCATCCAAGACGCTACAGCATCACAAAAGAATATGAAATCTTGAACAACACCACCAGGATTCACACTGATCATGCTACAGATTCCTCTGAAAGCAGAGTCTTTCTCTTCATTATCACGGATGTTACGCAATGAATTGCACCTATGTGAATGTTAAAATTACTTATGTGATTCATATACTGCATTAAAAAGATTCAGTTTAGAAGAATGTTCTTATGAATGTCCCTAAAAAAAAACCATTGTGTTTGCAAATTCAATAGGAAACTATGGATCAGAAAATCATAACACAATGAAGGCAAAACCAACAACAAAAAATAACATGGGGGGGGAAAAACCATGAATTTTGTACTAGTCTAATCCTTTTTACGATTATTGTTATAGTTGAAAAAAAATCTCATTTTAATGAACACTTTTCTAATCCCCTCAAAAGTTTAAATACGAACAATGCATAAACCTGGAATTCCTTTATAACAAAATTTTGTTATAATGATATTCGACTGTATGCTTCAACACATTTCTGACTACATCATCTGACTTGTAAGTATGCAATATTCCCATTGAACTGGAAATTATCATTTGGTAACATTTCATATTAATTTTATTTATTATAATTTTGGTAACATAACATTTCGCAAGAAGCAGCCTGTAGCTTGTCAAATGAGAAATTAGGAAATCCATGGTTTTCCTTCATTATTGGTTTTTTCTTTATTGTGTTAGTATCAGAAAAAGGGGATTACCATCTTTCCACCATAGCATGCATTAAGTGAGCTTTTCATTAGACACACCTACCTACGCAGCTTGAAAACTGCTAAAGAGAAGAGTCTTCATACTGTTTAAACATATGTAATCCCAAGAAAATAACCTCTATCTTTATAAAATTAAAATTTCAAACATTGGGCAGCAGGGAAAGTTCTATGGGACATAATTAAATCATCACAGAAAATGCAACTTCTCTCTTGACTGCAACAGATCTCTTATCCTCTGTAAAGAAAAACTCACCCAACTTCAATAAAAGTTATATGTTTGACATGCTCTCCAGAGGACAATTCACACAGGAACAATAATTCCTCACTTCAGATTTTATTGGCAATGCTGCTTGGCATCCATGCACAAACATTATGATATATGGCTGTGAGCATGGTCATACAAATTAACGTTCGACTATGAGAGCAGAGACAGTATAAAGTTTATAGCATGTGTACCTAGTTCTGATGGAATAACCCTTGCTTGCATTGTTTAATAAGTTGCATTAATGATGCCCACCACACATATAGGTCCTTGCTATGCAACCCTTTGGGTACAAAATACTTATCTCTGATTTATGTTATAAAGTTAAAAGATTTTTTAAAAATATCCATAAGACTATTTTATCCAACATGTTTGTATTCTGAGGTATTTTCTTGTTGTTTGGCTTTTACACTGATACCTTACGATATCTGTAAAATCAAAGGTTTTACCACGTGATATATAATTTAATACAGTAGGGTGATAGAAGTGTGTATATATATATATATATATATATGCACATTCTATTTATAGAGATTATTCATATAAAATTATGTTTATATATTATATCATAATTTATATTCATACAAATGTTTCTACACTCACTAATTCTTCTAGTTCTACAACTACCATGGCATAATGCAATAAACAGTTGTGTAACTGAACATATCGTCGCAAAAAAAGTCACCAAGCTCACCAGTTTATATCAGGGTTGTTTGGTGAAAACCAAGGTGGTTTTTTTCAAAAATTAAATAAAAGTGGCCTAAATATAATTTTTCCCCTTGAAAAATATCATATTGGTTCATTATTACCCAAAATTCTTGGTTCTTACATTTTATATTCTTGGGGTACATTTTGATGGTATGGCTTTAAATGTTATAAGATAATATATAAGTGGGGTTTTTCCAAAAAAGTCTCATAAAAATGGCCTGAAAAAATATATATTTTCCTATGAAGTATCTTAAGTTATTTAAAGTTACATACAGAAGCCAAAAAATTTCTCATTCCTACCATATTTTTTGAATTTTGGCTACATTCCAATGCTCTATATCTCTAGCAAATTCATGAATAAGGATTGTATCACCCATCTAAATGTAGTGTGGTGTATTATCTCCTTATTTTTTTCCCTTTGCAAAAAAGCAGCTACAGTAGTGACACCATCATGCCAGGAGCACAGGTGGTCTTATAATCCAATAAAACACCAGCTGTCCCAAAAGGACAAAGACCAATGTACTAGTTATTTTTACCTCACAGACATCTTCATTTTCTTTCACATAAGAAGTAACCGGTCTTGTATTTCTTAATATATATTCAATATTTTTTTTTTATACCTTTCACCATTAAGTCCAGTTAATTAAAGTTCCACTGTATAGTAGTAACAGATTTATGAAAAATGATCAGCTATATACAGCGTGATTATAATTAAAGTTTTGATTTTGAAACTATACAATAAGAACTACTGATCAGAATGACTTCTGATCTTCATAAAATGCAAGTAGTGCAAAACGTAAGTAGATGATGCTGTACTTGGCCAGCAGTATAATTTGTTTTGTGTAACAGCATCAATATGTGGATAGCACAACTTTTATCAAGATGCACACTGCAATACCAGCAAAGCACCTGCTGAAGAACCAATTTGACAATAAAAGGATGACATGACACCTGGTTCGCCGTCAGTTCACCTGACAATAAACCTTGCAACTTTTGGTTGTGGGGATACCTCGCAAAGCTATGAAGAATGGTCGGATTGCAAACTTTGGTGAATTGCAAGCACATCCACATCACATGACCATTGCATAGGCTATGCTGATCTGTTGTTGAACAAGGATTTTTGTGCTTTCATCTCATAGTCAGAACACAGTGAATAATATAACATTTCTTGAGTAAGTTAGTTATTTGTTCGATTACTTGATTTTTGTGAGGCTCCCATAAATTATGAAATCGTGCAATGCTAGTTAAATTATCATTTTGCCCTGACTGGTTATCATTTCTATTCTGCATTAAAATTGTAAAATTAAATTTTTAAGTATTTTTTCCCGTTTACCATATAAAATCTCATTGCTTTAGGTTTCGTCATTCAGACAATGGTTTTTTCAAACACTTTTTTGATCAGAACTTTAGTTATAATCCCCCTGCATATCATGAATCATTGCTAATTAGTCAGCATTAATTATGCTTCATTAAACAAATTGTATTTACCTAGTTCTTATCAGTTTTTGCTAAAGCGCTTCCTAATTTAACATATTGAAAGTAACTGGAGAAAAAAATCATATATAGTTAATATTAAAAATTTTCAGAGACAAAAATAATGAGTTAAGATATAAAATAACTAAATTGCAAAATTTGGTTTTTGTTGAAATTAATATTCATTGATCAATTAATATGGGAATAGTGTTAATTACATTGATAAATATTTTATTTTAATTATTAGATGTTTGAATAATTTTTCTGAAATTTTATTGTTTTTAATGCAATTGCTATTTAAAAACTGGTTTAAACCAAAAAAACCTGGTTTTTAGTTCTTCAGAAAAAGGTTTTTTTTACCAACCCTGGTTTCTATTAATGTCACAAAACATTTTACTCTTTCAGGTATATTGAATATAAAACACTCGTTTGATTTATGGAATATAAGCAATGTAGAACCTAAAATACAAATTTAATAAGATAACTAGTCACACATTATTGAAGTTCCTTCCCCAGTAGCAAAGGTAAATGAAAGAAAATAAAGAGGCTTACAAATACAAATCCACAACAGGCAAAATGCCCAACGAGGTGGCTGATAAAAAGATGCCCATAAATTTTTTAATAAATTTATGGGCATAAGGATTTTTAAAAAATGAAATTTTGCTTGATGAAAAATTGTAACAATGAAAATACTACAAAACTTACATTTCTAATATATTTTATTTCACTACTACAGGAAGGAACTTCTCAAAGCAGAGGGTTCTTCAACCTTTCAGACATTGTGGGCCAAAAAAATGTTTTCCTGAAGCCTGAGGGCCAAGAAGTCATACTGCAGTCTATATCCCGATTCATTTAATGGTGTAATTAACAAGTGGGCCCAATAGGGGTGCAGGGTTTAGAGTTACACAAAGGGCTCTATATAATCTGAGAAAATGTTATTTTTATTCTTAGATTTTTTTCATCAAAATGAATCTTCATTAATTCTGAAAACATTTCTTTCAATAGTATT